>NC_021162.2:68640844-68651998 GCF_000331145.2 Cicer arietinum
GGAATAACATCGAGCTGTGAAATTGAATATAATTTATAATTGGTGAATAACTAATAGGTGGAAGCAATATTGACAATTTAGACATTCATACATAATAGGTTCTTTTGTATCAGTCAACTATGTACAGTGCTTAATGTTTTCTTAATGGCACATGTTGGATATTAGTTGTTATTTGTTAATGGGGAGTTGAACTCGTGACCTCTTTATCACTCCAATGGTCCAACTCCTATGCTCCTAATCCCAAACCTCCAAGTCACCTTATCACTCCAAGTGATTGATGTAATGGTTTTAAATAAGAAATTCAGAAAACAACTTTACAACAAGTCTCACAAACCAAAAGCTAAATTATATGTCATCAGTCAAAATGAAAACATATGGGTGTGGGAGTAAGTAACAGCATTATTAGCTGCTAGGAACTTGCAAAAGTCCGGCGGCCACTTGTCATTCGATGGCAAAAAATCCAGCAAATTGGACCAATTGTTATGAACTTGCAAATCATAACCTTGAAGATTCAAGATTAGGGAAACAGGGTTTATTCGCCCAAATAGTTTTATTGATAACAAAGAGAAAGAAACACAGAGGATGCTAATCCCCTCATGCTAGAACACTCTCTAGTTTACAAGTTTCAATTGAAAGAATTCCCAACTTCCCAAAGGAAGGGTTAGGTCCTATTTACCACATAGGACCATCTTACAACATAAATAACTAACCTAAGGTTACATGAACACCTAACTATCCCTTAACAACTAACCAGCAGCTTTTTCCCTCTTTCTATGATACACTTAGTGTTTTATCGTTTAGAGAGGGTGCATTGTGAAGTCTAACATTGACTGTATGAAACCCCTATTTCTAAATAATGAAAACATGGCAATTAAAAAATAAATAATGTGCATTCAGTAGAGGTCTTTTAGTTTCTTTTCATTTAACAATTTAAGCTTATTTGAGATTTTAATTTCATTGAAGAGAATTAGTTAAAGAAAAGTAATAAAGGAGAAAAAGAAACAACAAATCATTGAATCATGCAATTCATATAGGTGATATGAATTGCACAGAATCACACATGTATCCCGCAGTTCTAAATCATTTATAATTCATCACATGATGCAAATCATTGGTGTGCTGAATTGTATCAAACCGTGCAATTCAAAACACAAATCACGCCATTCTAACAGCTATAGAGAGGAACGATAGGTTCTATAAGGGTTATTTGACGAGGAGGATTGAATCCCTATATCATGCTCAAAAACAGACTTAAACTTTTTTTCCTTTCTTTTTTTCTTCTTTTGGTTCCAGGGGGTTTGCCTATTGACATATCAGACACCTTGGGTAGGTTATAACCACACAGCTGTTGCATTCACATGCATGGACCTGTTATTAATAGTTACATAGACCCTCTCTAGGTTGCAGTAACTTTAGATTTACACGTCTATGTTCCATGATTCCAAAATATAGCAAAATGCATAGTAAGGAGTCAAGGAAGAGTTAGTTTAATATTAAGTTTCCGAAACTAGTCAAACCCAAATGACACAACCAATAAAAGCATAAATTAGGATATAAAAAATGGAATATCAATGTAAGAGACACCTTTCGTTGAAATTATAAAATGGCCATACCAAACTTCTTTTGTGTACAAGCACAAAATAGAGCAACACATTTCTCTGGCATTTCAAAAACCAAGAATGACTTAAATTGAACATTAGGATGGAGATGCTCTCAAGCAAATGTAAAAAGAAATATTGATTTGTAAAAATGAATTCAACTGAAAAAGTACACCATATCAAACATATACAAGAAAGCCATAAAAATCGTTCATTGGCCATGGCAGAGAGAACCCAAAGCAACAACACAGTAGAATGAGACAGAATGAAAAGCAAGTGTGATCATCATGTGAACACCCAAGTTTGAGGAAAATGCAATACATTCATAACAAGCCGTGCATAGATTAAAAAAGAAAATTGACAGAAGAAAACCACCAATTCCCAAAAATACCCTAAAATAATGTCTTCACTATGGAGCAACAAAAAGACCTAACTCAGTTCTACCAAGAATAATATCAAGAACAAGGTCAAATAGGTTTTACAAACAAAAAAAATACTCACACACTAACCTTGTTTTTGAATTCATGAATCACTTAATGCAGAAGCAATAACACAGAATTCTTAGAATACAAATTGGGGTTCAAGCCCTAACATTTACCATCAGTTGAAAGAACAATAACAGGAACACACAAAAAAAAGGGGGTTAAGTACAAGAATTGCGTATTCGATCAAGTCCTAAAATACACGCAAATTGAAAATGAACAACGAACCCTCACTCACGATTCAAATTATATAGTTATTTTAAAATAATAATTTAAATATCATATAAAAGAGAAATCGGAAGATTATTTACCTGGCAACGAATAGGAAGGAAGAAGAAAAGGAATCGGAAAATTTGATTGAAGAGAGAGAGGCAAAAGAAGGAATTGGATTATGAGATGAGACGAAGGGCGAAGAAAACGGCAAGGTGAAATAAAAACAACACTTCACAATTACAGAGTCAATGTGAATATGAATGTTAATGTGAATGTGTTTGTGTTTAAGTGTTACTTCCTCTTCTTTTTCTTTCCTTTGAGATTTTGTTTGTGAGATAGAAATGCAAACCCATTAAGATTGAATACTTTACAATAGATGAGGATAATAACATAAATAAATATTTATTAAATAATTAAATTAGTAAATAGAGATTATAGGAATGACAATAAATCTTGGTGTGTAAGGTTAGTTATTTTTGCTGCGCGCTTATTAGCTGGGTAACTTCTTCTTAATTGTCTTGCGTGTTCCGACTTACTACTCATTCATTGCATTTCTTCATACGAATAATTTTTTGGCATATTCTTAAATCCTTTTATTTTCCTTTCTCTGCTACTACATTACACCACCTTCTCGAATCTCCACTTTTTTCGAAAACGTTTTTCTTTTATTAATATTATTTTTTGTTGGTCCAAGGGGTTTTATTCAAATTCACATAGGTTGACATGACATGTCAATTGCGTTGCGCGTGCTCAACCTAGTTTAATAAAGAAAAATAAAACAAATTCACATTGTATGAGAGGTCTTGTATCCTCGTTCAATCCATAGCTGGCTATGTTGATATATGCATAAGAAATGTTATTTTCTCATCAATAAATTTTTTCAAATGGATTGATTAATTTATAAATATGTATTTTATATGTTTGGATTAATTAATTTAAATGTATATTTTTGTGTATTTAAGTTGATATTGACTATTGATTTTATTTGGTCCAAGAATTAATCAATATATTTATTTGATTGTAAACATTATTACTCCCTTTTTCGTATAATAATTAATTTATTTGAAAATAAGTGACTCATTTGTCATAATTGTTACTCATGGACGGTTTGAAATTCAACTTATTGTATTTTTAATTGTTATTCCATCCTTTAACATGATTTCAAATTTATAATTTTAGAGAAAAATTTAAGAATCATTCTCAATTTACAGAATATAAGTTTAACTATTAGGCTACTTGATAAATTAATAAAAAAAAATATTTAAATATATATTTAGTCAATGTAAATATATTATTTTTTACCTATTATTTGTAATGTTTGTAGTCTTTACAAATATACTATTTATTACTTATAACCCCACAATGAAATTGGCATTAAAGGTGATTCATGTGTATAGATAAATTCAAAGACTCAATCAAATGTGAAATAACAATACAAAAATAATAATACGCAGAAAAAATATTTTTGGTGGTTTTAACTGTGTTTGTTTAAAATTTTAAATTAATGCATATATTTTTTTATAAGAATGAGAAGTTGTTAATAGTTACTTTGATTTTTTTTCTAATTAATTTTAACAAGTATGGTAACTTAGAGCTAAAATTTTAAAAATGTTTTTCACTATTATAAACAAACACACTTTAGGTTTTGCTTGAAACCAAAATCGAGTAACTTAGCCTAAAGATCGAGAATAATAAGAAACTTGAAATTGAAAGCCTTGCATAAGATTGTGATCTTAATTGACATAAGAATTCTTGCTAGTTGCTAGAATTTATGATAAAGAAAATCCTGATTTGGTTAAGTAGTAAGGATGAAAAACAGAGGGTGTACTAAAAATCAGTAGAATTTAGACAATAATAATAATAATAATAATAATAATAATAATAATAATAGTAATAATGTTTACAAAAATGTGCACAACGCAGCCTAATTTGTGGTGATGAAAGTAAATGTGAAATACGCGAAGATAATCAGAAGAAGCATAGAATATTGTAATCTTGTAGAAGTTGATGTTCCATAAGTTGGGCCACGGATACTTCCACCACTTCCCGTAGTTGAAGGAGAATTTGGAATGTTGTAAATAGAAACACCCACCGGAGGAGAAGTAGAAGCTGATCCTGAAATCACAATAACCAATTAACTTTTTCACATCTCTAAATTACATTATTACATATTACATTGTGAAATAAAGATAAATAGATAGATAGACAGATAAATATATTTAATATGTACCTCTGCAGGCATTGATAGGAGGTGTTTGGACATTGCAAGTTGCGGGGAGTGCGAAAGCACGAGTTTGATTGATGTTGAGACTAGCAGCAATAGACGAAGCACCGCCGTTAACAACCTCACATAGGCACTGTGGTTGTGACCCGACCACAGATGCAAGTTGTGAGCAACAACCAGAGGAAGGGATGGAAGAGTTTTCTGTTATGTAGTCAAGGCATGGAGAAAGACTCAAGAGTATATTGGCACAACTTGAGTCAAATTGTGCCACTGTGACACCCCGAAGAGCCATTACAACAAGGACCATGCTTAGCAGCATCTCAATTCTTCTATCTGCCATTTTTTTAAGATACTATGACAAGAATGTTGGTGATCAAATGTCAATACTTAAATGACGAATTGGTTGTTTTTTGTCTGTGGATTGTTTTATGGGGGGAAAAGTCACTAGATAATTGCTTATAGCGACAAAAGGGAAGTGTGAAATAAAGTGTCACAACACTTTTTTTTTTGCTTTAATTTACTTTAGATTCTTTGTTAAGAATCTAAGTGAAACTTTACAAATTTGATTTAATAAAGTTGCCTTATGTGTCCTCTCTTATGGTTCTTATCTTTTATGCTATTTTGATATGTCCCTAATAGTAATAGTTGATGTATGACTAGAAAAGCATTTTCTTTTCATGATGGGTTTTACTTTTGAGATGATTTGTGGTGAAATTAGTGTTCATATCCAATGTTTGACGCTTTTAGTGAAGCAATTATTATGATGGTTAATGGAGTGAGGTACTTAAAGGGAAGTAAAATTTCAATGCATTGAAAAATGACAAGAACAAATGCTTAACAGCGAAGGCAGGTTTTATAGGCATGCCCCATGTAAAATGGAATACTTTATTCCAAAAGCTTTTACATATACATGCCAGAGAATAGCACGAAAAGGACAAAATAGAGCAACAATAACAACGAAAACTGTTAAATAGGTAACGAATCTCTAGTGACAGATGGAGTTGTATTCTGATTTGGTTTCACACCGGATTAATGCACAATTTATTTTGTCCATTGTCAAATGATCTTTCAGTAAAATTTAAATTGTTTAGACGCTATACGTAGGGCCATTTAGATTGGATTTGGCCAATTTCGAAATTAAAACCGTGAATACTGGATTGTTTTGGATAAAAAACTCTTTAGGACATTATTGAGATGGGTTGATTCAAATGTTCATTTATGAGTTGAGTACATAGTTATAAAATTTCATCGTTATTGGTGGATTATTATTTTTCTTTTTAAAAAAGTGTCACAATCTTAATTTTTTCTAAAAAATATAGTGTAATTTATTTTTACTATTTTGTAGCAACTTATATATATATATAAATATACAATTAATGAGAATATTAAAATCATAAAATTTATCATAAAATGCTTTCATTGTAAGCATCAATATAACCATAGTTACAAAATTTCTAAAATTATATAAAATGCTCTTTATGAATTAAAATAACTAACGTGTATAGTCTTATAACAACCAAATCATTTTTAGAAATCGGGTCAACTGGGTAAGATAGATAAAATGAGTTGGGTATAGTTTTATTTAGTACACAATTTTTTTTTTGAGCGATTTGCTATTTTATAAAATTAGAATTATCCATTTACATTAATTTATTCGTCTCAAACTATTTTTTTGGGTCGACTTGATTTGGGTTTGGTTCAACCCATGTACAACCCTACTATTTAGTGAAATTGATTTTTTTCTTCTTCAAACCTCAATTTGTTGAATGATAAAAAGTAGTTTCAAATGACTTTGAAAATCTATATTAAGTATGGTTTTGTTATAGAATTGACCTTTAAAAATCTATATTAAGTATGGTTTCATTACAGAATTGACAAAATAATATGAGTTATTTAATGTATCTTTTTCCAAAATCACATTGGCTCAATGTGATCGAATCAATCATATAGCGAATCCAAACATACACTAAGTTAGAAATGTGACTAGTGAATAGCTTTTATAAGCCTAAATATAGTTAGTAAAGTGAGAATTTAACTAGCAAATAAATAATTCATATTATAACCATCTTTATGATTGTCAATGCATATAATTTGGATCCTAAAAGCTAACATCTCAAAAAAAAAAAAAAAAACTAACAAAATCTATCTATTATATATATTTAAAGTAAACTTCGCTGCTACCTCATACTATTTCCTCCACATATGTAAATATTTCTCACTTTAGTCAAAAAGTTGACGTGTACGTCTTCATAGAGAGTTTCATCTACTCAGTTTCTAAATAGTTTTTCCACAAATTCTATACACCATCCACTATATTATATTATATTCCTATTATTATTTCATAACGTTCGTCCAACATCTTTCACATTAATTCCACATTACTACTCAGTATATATATATATATTTGTCTGGATTAATCAACTTCGTATTTTCGCCTCCACCTGCCATCTACTTATTTGGTAGTATACGGTTTTCAGAATATATAATATTGAACTTAATAACATGATAAGTTTCTTCAACTTCTTCTGAATTGAGAGTGCATTTAATCTCTTGCTTACCCCTAAAATATATTTCGACTATTTTATATGTAACTTTTATTGTTGGATACTTCTCTTGTATAAATTACATTGATAAAATTGAATATATATTATTGATATAACTACTATATCAATAATCATTTGATAATTAGGATATAAAACTTCATATTGATTTTTTATTTATTTAAAATTCACTTATATTAAATAAATGAAAATATATCCGCACAACACACGGGTTAGCATGTAGTTATTTATATATTATTTATCAATGAAATTCTCACATCGACAATAAAAGTTGAAGCCACACTCTCATGAGATATAAGTCAACTTCTTATAAACTACATCAAACTTAATTAATTAATCACTTTATTTTTTTAAAATTATATTTTTATTTTCAGTGTCAAATCCATTACTCACACTTAGTGTCAAATCTATTTTCTAAATAAAAATATATAAATATAAATCCTTGTTCAAACTCAATTATTACTACACCAACTTTATGTAGCGAAGAAAGGCAACACGAGATCTGAAAATCTGAGCAAACTACCCCTATTGGATGAAATAGGTCTTACAACAGAAATATATATCCTCAAACTACTGACAAATCATTCATCATCGTGATTTGTAAATTTTTTGTTTGTTACCAATAGGAATGTTCTCCACCTTATGCATGATTGTATGGTACAATACAAACGTAAAATTTCAAAATTCAACTAATATCATCAAACTTAATATAAAGTTTTACATTAACTTTAATGAATGTGACAAGCTCCATTCTAGCCAACCACACCAAATTGTAACACTAAGTGAGAAAATTAACATGAATACTCTACGCCATTAATAATCAAGGTAGTTGAACTCCTTTATTATATATTCAAATCTACCACAATTATTCTCTTCTCCAAAATATAATTGAACCATTGCACTATAAAATTAATCATCCCTTCCCTTTAATCTAAACATATACCATTCTATCACACATTAATCATCTTCCATCCAAAACTAGTCCTCCCATTTTTTACAAATGAAATTGATACTAGCAACCCTTATAATCTCCTCATTAAATTTAATTCATGGACAAATTATTTCATCTTGCACATCCTCAATGATTACCAAGAGTTTCACTCCTTGTGCTAACATCATTACAGGAAGCACTAATAACGGTTTAGTACCATTAACAACGTGTTGAAATTCAATAGTATTTTTTACTAAGAAACAAGTTAATTCTAATAGTATTTTTTTTCTTCTTCTATGTTACAGCACCAAGTTCTTCTTTGCCAAGTTCTCCTTTACCAGCTCCAAGTATTATGAATTAGCTGCTTTTATGTTTTCAATTCATCCCAAGATTTTATTTTATATATATATATATATATATATATCAATGATTTATGCTGAGCAACTATTACTATTCCGGTGTGTTTGAATTGAATAATGAAAGTGAAAACGGTTATGTTTTGGCAGGCCCAGGATTTATTGGATCAAACAGCCCAACTATCCTTTCAAGTGCTCCAATTCCCTTAAGCCCTC
Source organism: Cicer arietinum (assembly GCF_000331145.2). Taxonomy (NCBI): domain Eukaryota; kingdom Viridiplantae; phylum Streptophyta; class Magnoliopsida; order Fabales; family Fabaceae; genus Cicer; species Cicer arietinum. The sequence goes on from NC_021162.2 coordinate 68,649,426, forward strand.
AAGGTAGTGCAAGAGGATTCTAACCTGCACTCCATATTTAAACCTGCCACTCCTCAATCAACGTAAAATTACAATTTTGTATTTTATAAAATCTTCAACTTTTTTAATTTCTCATTTTTTGACACATCTTTTCAATTATTCGAAAGTTTCTAAAGTTCCGAAATGACAATTTCTAAATTTTTTGAAACTTCCGAAATAGAAAATTTCAGAATTTTCGAAACTTTCAAACAATTCAAAACTTTCGAAATAGGAAAATTTCGAAACTTTCCATATTTGAAAACAAAACTTTCGAAACTTTCTAAATTTTCGAAATGTAATCATTATTTCGAAAATTTACGGATTTGAAAACTTTCGAAACTTTTCAGATTTAGAAACTTCCGAACCTTTTTAAATTTTTGAAATATAATCTTTATTTCGAAAATTTGAAATTTCTGAAATATCAATTTTGAAACTTATTATAAATGGTTAAAAGAGTAAAATTATATTTTCATGTGTTTTGAGTGGGTGACATATATAAATGTGAGGGTGCATGATATAATCCTCGTAGTGTAAATCTTGATGATTGTTCATTCACTTCAATGTTTATTTAAAATGTGTAAAAAACACTGTCGAATTGGAGTTTTTGATAACATCATTTTAATTCAAATTTTTACTATCGAATTGAAGTTTTACACTACCGGATTTTGAAATATTGAAAAAGATCTAGAATTTTTGCGGAAGAGCTACGCCCTTAAATATTTAGATCATTTGCTAAATATTTTTTTGGGCTTACTTCACAGAAACAATAATTCACAAGAGTCCGATCAAATTAATATGGCCACCAAAAGTGTCTTAAAAAAAATTAATATATTAAGATTCCTTTGGAACAGATTCAAAAACTTTGGGAGTAGATGAAACATACAAATATGAGAATCTGAAATTGGCACAGGCAGGGGCAGTGGCACCATCATCAACACCAATAGAAGCAGAAGCTCCTACTAAAACTTCAAGAATTCTACCAGTTTTGACTCCTTCTCCTTCAGCATCATATCCATTGTCACCTTCTGCATTCTTACTCATAGGAATTGTAATGCTTTTTAGCATTCATTAAATTGTTAATGTGCAACAGCTACCATTCTTACTCATAGAAACATTATGCATGTATTAAATTGTTTTTTATTAGTTTCTGCTTTCTGATTGCTTAATATTATACACTCGTTTTCTTTATATAAGTAATTAATAATGGTTATATATGGACCCGTCGCAATTCAAAAATGATTGTTTGTGAGTGAATTTTATTAATTTTTTGCATAAGCATGATCTTCGAAGAATATGATTTAACTAATGAGTTGGTAAAAAAATGATACACTTAATGCTTAATTTTACAGCCATTGTAATTTAATAATCTCACGTTCAAAACTTTGTAAGTGATAGTAAAAAGAAAATAAACAAGTAATTTGATCCTCAAAATACTAGTTTAATTATATAAGTATTCATTTGATAAATAAAACTATTATGGTATAGAGTTGCAAAAGTTTATACAATTGGAGGGTTTGAAGGGGGGAGAAAAGATGGATTTATACAATTTTAGATACATTAACTAAATTGTTATATATTAGAGGAATGTCATAATAATAATAATAATAATAGCACTTGTTATTCTTTACTGATCTGTGGTATGAGTCAATGTTAAGTACATTATATCTCATTATAAAGAATTGAGATGCAGTTTTCGTTAAACCACATAGCTATTATCCTACCCCCAATAAGATTGTAGCTGCAGAAAAACATATTCATAGTCAATAGGTGTTGACAAACCCATAAATTCTGCAGCTGCAACAATGAAACATGGAAAGTTTTAGCACTTTAACAAAGGAAAATTATAGAGAAGCTAAGAAAAGGAAAGTGGACAAAAGACAAACCTTCTTAGGGACTTTGAGGGTAACAGAGTCAGAATGTCCCGATCCGATTTATGTTGCCTGCAGTCAGAAATCTCATGCACTCACGCAGTCAGCACGGTGATTCTTGGATCAAGACCGGACGGTCCAAATTTAAATATAGGTATTTTGAAGTTATAAAAACAAATCAAAATTTGCTTGCTTTCTGCACCATTCGATCTCAATCCAACAATCACCAATGTGCTGACGGTATGAATGCAACAAATCCAAATCCGTATCGATCACCATCGGGGCTAGCATTCCTCATAGCATTGCCTACCTACAAGAGGAGGGATCCCAAATCAAGGACAATGATAAGGATAAGTCTTGCATGATATCTCTCAACTATAAACTTTATTTCACAGACTGACACGGCCAAATCCATTACTGACATGAGATTTCTGAAAAACTTGTTTCATTAACTTATGCAAGCACAATTAATAGCCAAGAATTAAAAATACATGAACTTATTCCATGAAATAGATCTCATGGTCATCAAAATAGAGTTTGAATTACAAATAATTAATAGCAAAGTAGAGTTTGAATGTTTCATAAGCTAAACTCGAAGCAAAATATAAAATATTGATGGAATTATATATTTTTGCTATTACCTTGTGTGGCACAGTTTGATATTTCAATTGAAGTTCCCTCAGGGAA
>NC_021162.2:68652171-68683587 GCF_000331145.2 Cicer arietinum
AAAGAGAACTACATTTACATGTATTCGTTAATAGAAATGGAATCAGTGTAGCCGTAACAATGTGAATGTGGCAATAACTCTTCTACTTCAATCCTGGAACTGGAGCAAGTAGAGCCTTTCCTTATTTGGTTACTGTTAATAGACTCAACTTCTGCCAAGAATATGCTACAAACCGACCTATGATCAGAGAATCTTGACTCCCCACGAACATAAGATAATTGTTGTATGCCATTTCCATACCACAAGATACGATCACACCTTCACGAATAGAGATTTCGATTCGGTTAGAGCTATATAAATAACAACATTGTTTCAAAATAATGATGCAAGGCATTTGACTTGCCAAACAGGACATTAGTTATTTTTCCAAGAAAGAAGAATACCATGCAGGAGTTCTTCTCTTTTGTTTGGATTGTCTGTCATCGCCTGCATAACTGTCTGAATTGTTTGAATACTTATACGTGGGAGGGAAGTATATTTTCCCTTCACTCCATCCTGTAAAGACTCGACCTTGCCGCTTCTCTATACACAGCTGAAACAAAAAACTATCACAATGTCAGGTAAATCTTAAAAATAACTGGTATGTATGAGAAAGAAGAAAAAAATCAATTATAACTCCTAACATGCCTGGTCATTCTTTAACAAAGTCTTCCAATCATGCATCTCAACAAGAGCTTTTGCTCCGCGGTAAGAAAGGGCTATCCGATAATTCAAATCCCCCAGCCAAATTATTCGGCTACACCAAATAAATTAGAGGTTTAGTTTAAGGTTAAGGGTATATATTAGGATGAGAGATGGATGAGGGGCATACTCATGTTCCAGAATTGTCTGAGGAGAATCCGCATCACTCGTGTCATGGACTTGAGGAAACCTTGTCTTTCTGAGAATCTCCATTACATCTGAATTTCTCCTTAGCTCATCACCATCTCTTTGTCCAGATGTTAAGTGACTACAGACGAAGCAAAAACTTGTTTGGCACAATGACATACTAATTGATATTGAACCCTGCAAAATCCAAGAAAATGAGAAAGTCTCTTTCTCTAGTACATTATAAACTCTAGTATTAAAATAAAATTAGCAAATGTACCTTGTTTCCAAGATATCCCATCAATCCTCTTCCAACACAAGACACTTTCATGTTATGAACATCGTCTCTGATATCACTTTTCACCCAAACTGTTAGAAATACTCCCACCATTTGCTTACTAGCAACCAAACAGTATCTTGAGTTTCCTGTTAGCCTGTCAGCATCCTCCATAGGGAAACAACCACCGTATGACATGGGTGAATTTTGTGTTGTAATTGGAGAGTCGCCGGCTCCATTTTCATCGTCTGAGGAACCCCATTGACAATTGGTATCATAGTCACTCGTTCTGTGACCTGATATCATCCTATCACAAACACTGAGACGGCGATCATGACAAGCTTGTGGGAGTGACATGTCATTATCCATTCTCATACTACGCCTCATGGCTTGGAAGGACCTCCGATGGAAGAAAGACGCCGTGTTCTGCCTCATTGATCCCTCAAAATCAGCATCTAGCTCTACAATAGGAGCAGGGACTGGAGAAGGAGTGTGGTATCCGCCACTTGTTCCCGGAAGGTTGTTCAGTGTCTTCCTTATAAGTGCTAGCCATTTTCTTGCAGGACCATTGTCTTCAGTTCCCAAAACATTACCAGCATTGAGAGGCACAATTTCTTGAAACCTAAGTCCAAGAAAATGCAAAATATAACAATGCATTATGAACTTTTGCTTAACTAAGAATAGGATGAAACATTATACAATCCTTAAATTACCCAAGAACATAGATATCAGCAGGTGGAGATATATGAAGCCAATCTTCAAGGCTTAAATAACTAGGAGGCGACTTCCCTGCCACGTTCCAAGTGGCAACAAAGATTCTGTATTCAGAAGGAAGAAATAACTCAATAGAATCATAAATTTCTTAATTTTCATTATAATAGCTACAACCAAAATAATTAATTATAGTGCACAGCTACATGAAGCATACCTATAATTACATACATCTGTAATCTGAGCTTCATCAAGGTAATTCTTACCTCTTTGCATTCTATCTGAGTACCTTCTACTTGATCTCTCTGCATTATTGAAATGGAGATGAAACATCATATTAAGCAGAAAAAGAAAGAACAATAACGTTCTGAAATTTCCGCACAATAATGAGGTCTAAATTTCATTTTATCATTGTAAAGTTAAGGCGGTGATACTGAACCTGTTTTGCTTTTTTTGATAGAACAAGCTTTCATCTCTGAGTAGTTGCTCCTATACTCTTCATCAACAACTTAAAAAGAAAAAACCAAAAAGTTAATGAAGTTGTGCTCTTTCCACAGTTGATTTACTATCTTACTCAATCGAACAACATCACAAAATAAACAAACATAGTATCGGCACAAAAGGGCAGAAACCATTGAAGCAGTAAAACAACAAAGGGTAGATCTTTGTTACAAATATGAAATTGAAATAACACACCCTTAATTAAAACAGACAAAAATAGAAAATAAAAATTTCTTATTTTTCAGCCAAGATTTCAAATCCAAGGGAATGAAATTACATTAAAATAAAGAGAAAACTAATTAATTAATAATGACCTTGACAAATGACATCATCTGCTTGAAAGTCCTCAGATTTGCTCTTGATATTGAACCATTTCTTGACCAATGTTTTTGGCCATGAAAGCTTCACCAACAAAAAAACAAAGATAAAAAAGCTAATTATTAATTACAATGACATTAATTCAACAAAATATAATTGGCATTTATCAAACCTTGCTTTTCTTCAAGTTATCATCTCTCATTGTTGAAACAAGTTCATATAAGTTTCTTTATTTAGAAAATAGCAAAGGTATGTATGGATATCAAAATATAATTCCTGCTTCAACAATGTTGATTTATGGTTTTGTATTACATATATATCTATATCGAAAAAAGATAATGGAAGGGGAAGCAAATAGTAATAGTGAAGAAGACAATGTAGAGCACATGAGAGAGAGAGAGAGAGAGAGAGAGAGAGAAATGAAAAAACCTCGTTGTGAGGAAAGCAGCGAATTTGAAGGGGAATAAAGTGAAGGAAGGCAGGCAAGTGTACTGCAAATTCAAGGACTTATTACTTCACACACTCAAATGGTTACTACATTGGTAATAGTAATATCAACCCACTTACATTCATCCTTTACCATACCCAATACCAGATTCTATTGAGTTATAAATATATATTATTACATATTAATCATAAATGTTCACTTAAGTAGTTAGTGGAGATAAGAATCTCATATTCTTTTTAATTTAAATTTGAATTTAATTGCAGCAAGCTCTTTCTTAATTTTTTTATTTAAATAAGACTCTCTATAATATTTACGTCTCAGTAAAATGTTTAATTAAATAGATTGCTTAATTAAATGTTCCTCCTGTCTATGTTCTAATGTTTAACAACAATGCCCTTGTGTTTTTTCCTTGTCAAAGTTGTCCTAGGAATCATTCGTAAGACAATAAGTTCCACGACTGGAAAACTTTTTCATTTGGGTTTCTTTAATTCTTAATCTTAAGTAGTTGGTAATGCACAACGTTGGTTGAGGTCAGGATTCATTGTCTAAGTCTTAAAAGGTGAAAGAAATGTCACACCAATGGACATTTCTTCCTTGAGTTTATGTTCCTCTCATAATTGTGTCAATGATGTTTACAAGAAAGGTCGGCATCAAAATTAAATATGAATGGACCCTATTCATGGAATAATAAATTGATAGTGGCTTTTACCCTATAATTTGAATCTTCTAAATTGCCAAGTGAAAAATGCCTTCCCCATACTTCGTTGTCAACAAGATTGGAATCCATTATCCACAATAATTTGATTCAATAATGAAGAATATGGGGATCATTGATCAAACTTTCAAGTTATATGAATATTGAGTCATGTGATATTTTATGGATAAATTAACATATTTGTAAAAGATATTTAACACCAAAGACTATTTTGATTAACAGAAAAGTGGTTCAAGGATTTTTTTTAAATTTTATTTTTCTAAATACTATTAGGAAAGTATGTAAACTTCCAATTATTAAAGTGAAAATACTCAAACTTTTATACATTAAAATGCATAGATATTTACGATCATGTTTGATTGAGGTGTGCACATAGCAAGATGGTCGATAGATTAACGAGGCAAGTCACTTAAAGAATGCATCTTTATTTGTACTTTGGTTAAAGTAAGTAATATCTTATCTTCTTTCTCTAAGGATGGAATGTGGGTCTCTTTCTATTTTTTTTTTTTTTTTTTGCTTTTCCACCCTTAAAATTGATATATACCATTCTCCCTTTTCTATACACCCCTTTAATTACCATAGGTGTCAAATTGGGCCTTTTTATTTTTTACTTTTTTATTTTTTACTTTTTTATTTTTTTTTCCCCTCTCTTGTGTAATGTACTTTTTCTTTGCTATCATTTTCTTAACAATCTGGCGAAGGAGAGAGATATACCGGTTCTATTGTACACTTGTACTTGGTAATAATACAGATAATGATGTAAACATCAGGGCTTTTAATTTCTCAACTACAATACATGTGGACCAATACAAAGAGTTAGGATTGAATATTTAGGGCATGTTTAATTTACTTTTCAAAAACTGTTTTTTAATTTTTAAAAAGTTAAAAACTGCAAAACTTGTTTGTTACACTGTTTTATGATAGTAGTTTTGATTTTTACTTTTTAATTTTTAAAACTGAAAAAGCAAAACATTTAAAACTAGTTTTGCTTCTCAATTTTCTGTTTTAACTTTGGAAGTGAAAACATAGTTTTCTGCACTAATACTTCATTTGTAATAAAGGTAGATATCAAACCATTCATTTTGTTTGGAAAAAAGGAACCATAATTTTTTAACAAGTTTTTATTTTCACTTTTATCTCTAAAATATTTTATAATTTTAATTGACTAAATTGTTTTATCAATATTTATACTTGGTGATTATGGATTAGGCTAAACTGACCAACAAAAATTTATATCATAGCTTATGTTAAATTTAGGTTAGACTAATTATTTTTAAATAGACTATAAAAAAAAAATTATATCATGGAGGCCAACAAAAATTGCGCTTTCTAGGCCAACAAAAAATTGGACTTGTTATAGCTCAATCATGGAGGCCATTACTTGGACAACATTTTCTTTTAAATCTCAAAGATTTATTCTTCACCTCCGTTTTTGTTCACAAAATATAAAAACTAGTAATGCATTTAATTCAATTTTTCACTTCCGGTAAATCCACGTGTATTTAGGGGCCGATGAGCATCCTTCTTAATCTTGTGAATAATGAAAGCACACTACATATATAGTTCAAGTGATTTGTGCTATGGGTTACTAGAAAAAGTACCAACACAACAACTAACATCAGGGTCGTCCACCCAACATATTACGAGGTATAAAACGGAACTATTAGAGGGGATTTTTTAAAAAATTAATTAATAAATAAATTATTAATATTTTATTTAATAATTATAAAAAAAAATTAGTAGAATTAATAGATTTTTAAATTTAATTTTTTTTATATTTTTCAAAAATTAAAATAAGACATTTCAAATGTTATACATTAACATCTAAGAACTGTTATACAACAACATCTATGTTATACAAGAACATCCAAGAAAATAGTGTGTACACTACCACTCCAATAACTCATAATAGCAATATATTCACTACTTGTCTCATAATTTCTCAATTTATAACTAATATTTCTCATATGAACAACATGTGCTCACTTTTTGTCTCAAACTTCTCAATTTATAATTAATATTTCTCTCATCCCTTAGCCAATTTAGTTGTATTAAGAAAAATATTAAATAATTTGCAACAAAAACCTATTTTATTTAATTTATATAAAATTTTATTGGATATCAAAAGTTAAGACGAATGTTTCACTATGATATTTTACAGATGTCTTTAATACAAGATGCTTTCTAGTGTAAAGTTTTCCAACACTGCACTACTACTAGTCTCATCTCAATACAAATAAATAATAATTCTGCCAAAAATTGAAAACTAATTTTCTTTAGACCTTTATTGTTTCTATGCAGACTTTTTATAATATATTATTGTCGTCTTATAAAAATGAAAGTTAAAACATATTTTTTTAGCTAGGCATAAAGTAAAGGCTTTAGGTGCTTCTCTTTTGGGCCGAGTAACATATCCTTGAATTTAAACATTTGATCAACATACCATTTTTTATTGATGTTAAAGTTTTGTCTTTTTAATGAATTATTTAACAAATAGGAAAACATAAAAAAGTGGTTGGTGTTAGTGTTAGAGGCTAAGTTATGAATTTGGTTTTTGAACCATTGATTCTCAAGTTGTGGTTAGTGTACGAGGGAAGAATAAAATATCATATGATTTGCCAAAATCACATTAAGGACAAAAATGAAGCATTGAAGCTTCTGACAAATAATTCAGTTGATTTTATAAGGCTAATGTTGATGTGAAGCTTTTCACCATGGGATGAAGAAAAAAATGACATTGTTTTTGAATTTTCACCCAAACAACTCGGTTACTGTTTAGTCCCTTTTCTCATTTTCATTGAACTAGGCAAAAGTTATTTATTTTCACTGTTTGCCATGCTTTGTCTATATCATTTTCTAAGGTTTTTTTATTATATATAGTTATATTTAATTCCATTGTATTTCTATCTACCAGTCTAAACCCAAGCATGCAACCCTTTCTTTGCTTATCGAATGTTCACTGCTAGCTGAAAGGTACAATTTGGCAACTGTGTAGATCACTTGATTGTTTTCTCCTATTAGAAAATGTCATGAACTATATTATGTACCTTTAAAGAAGTAATTATAATGATACATTGCAGAGGAAGCACACCTAGAGGGGCTAGGAAAATGACTGGTGTATGTATGGGTAAGAGTTAATAATTGGCCTGATTTGGTAAGTGTTCTTTGAGGTAAAAATAATTCACCCCCCTAAGGTTACTATAATATTTTTTTTTTTTCCTTTTATAAGTTTTTGATTCATACCAACAGACAAAAGAATGCACATTGTATTTGCATGCAAAATACTGATCTTTAGCTTTATTATCCATGATGTTCTTGAGCTAGCTGATATTTCACTTGTTCATCGTTGTTCTATAAAATTTCTTAGTAATATTTTTAAATAGTTTGTTCTGTGTTTTCAATATCTGTGTTTGCCACTACAATTGTCTTTATAGCATATAACAAATATTTGTTCCTGCCATACAAGGATCATCATTTCATCAATCATAAACAAATAATGGAACAAATAATGGTTTGTTAGATCTTGTGTTATTAACAAGTTTTAAATTATTGTTGCGATTGCAATTATGTTGCAATCTTTATATTGTGAAAAATAACAAACAAATGTAATGAAAACAGTTAACATGCAATTGAAAGATTCGTCTAAAACCTTATAGAATTTTTTACCCTTTTACCTCTACATTTATACTCTTACTTCATATTTTATATAAACTACCTATTTTTATCTTTATTTATTTATTTATTTTCTTTAAAAAAAATTATGTCACTAAATTTAATTGGAGTTCCAGAATTTTTTTTTCAAGTTTTCCGAAATACATTTTTAAAACAAATTGAACTTTATACCAGAAAACTTTTTTTAAAAGTTTTTCACTACCTTTATAAACCCTACTAAAACAGATTTGTGTACCGAAAAATTTCAAATTTTTTTGATACACAAATATGTTTTTTGTGTACGGAAAACTTTTTCGGTATATAATCAAAAAACTTTTTTTAACTTCTCATGTACAAAGTTCAATTTTTTTTTTAAAAAAAGTGTTCTAAAAACTTGCAAAAAAAAAGTTCTCTGAAACTTTAATTAAGTTTAGTAAGATAAATTTTAAAAAAACGATAAAAAATAAAAAGATAAAATAAACAGTTTGTATAAAACAAGTATAAATATAAGAGGTAGAGAGTAAAATTTTCAACCTTATATTACAACTATTGGGCCACAATTTAAAACTAAAGTCAGTCTTCTCTTTACTCCACTAGTCCACTTGACATAGATGGCAAAGAGTAAGCTCTAAGTAGATAACTAGAGTGTCTCTCTCCATATTTGCATATTAAAAAATTACCCATTAATGCAGGTACATGATTAAAATTAAATCTGAGAGTTGACTTGTATCAAAGGGAGAGGGGCTAGGTTTTCTTTTTCTGATTATTTCAATAATTTGTATGAGTTATTATGGGCTAGACTACCCTTGATCTCTTTTTCAATAAAACCATATTACTTAGACATCAAATTTGAGACATAATATGCCGACATTGTATAAAAATACAAGCAAATGAGTGTGCAAAAACCGAGATGGAAATCAAGGAGAGAGAAAAAATTATTAAATAAATAAAAATTGTATATAAATTCGGTGTCCAACATCAACTGTGATTTCCAAATATTTTTTCCAAATTCAATATATTTGGCTTAAAAGAATAATCAAACCACACCCCTCTTTCATCCTTTTATTGTACCACAAGTTATGTAATGTATAAAAATAAGTAATACTACGTTTCGAAAAGAAAAAGTAGTAGTAGTAACAAATGGGCAATTTCTTTTATCCAAAATTGAAAAGAAAGTAAAAACACAAACATCTTTACCTTGTACTTCAATGTAATGTAATGTGCACAAACTGCTACTATCGGTGACACCAGCTCCAAGGGAAAATTATGTTCTAAGTTACAAAAACCAATCAGGTATATGGAATATCTTACTCAAAGAAATTTTTTTCCAACACTCTCTCGGACACAATATCATTTAGTGAAATTTAAGTGGGTCAAACCAAAAAATTTAACCCATTCTCTTCCACTCAATTAATGAGTGTGTTGAAAAGATAATGTTAAACCATTTTATTAACGCAGATAAGCCATGTTTATCTTCCCCTCTCACAACTCAATGTGGCAACATGACCCATTGTAGCTGCCCGCATTCTGACAAATAAATTCGACTGGTTTGCGCATTTGCCGCCTTTCTGAATACAGGGGCAGTCACTCTGTGGCAAGAGTAGCAGATTCATTGCCGTAGAGTATCTTGTATATTCCTCTAATGGTAGCAGGAGTCGTTCTGCAACAGCCTCCTACAAAGCAAGCCCCTAACTCACACCATTTACTAACATATGAGACAAAATCTTCGTCTGTAACACCTGTATTTTGCTGCAACGATAACAACCTAATATCAGTAATGTAATTCAAGAAATATCTCAAGATATTACTGTCTCTTGAATGAAGTACTTATCAAGTTTAACAAACCATAAGGTCCATATACTTGTTAATCACAATAAACTAGATAAACAACTTAAGGTTAGGTCACGCACAAACAAAGGATGTATGGTTGACTTGGTGATCCCCAACTCTAATATAATATTAACAATCTTAACATTTGCCGTTCAAAAATGTAGAAAGTCACACACAAACTTGCACTTTTTTGCATCCATGTCCATATAGGTTCGATTAATTTCTCATGTTATCAATGTTACATACACTCCTGAACATTGTATTCCGGGAACTATACAACTTCACTGGCTAAGCATGATTAAGTAATAGTAATAGCTCATCTATATGAATCATGACCAAGATCGTATAAAATATTATTTCACTAGTATAAGAAGTTTAGTTCAATATGCGATTAAGGCAAAATGAGAAACTAATCAGCCCAAAATTTAAAATATTCACAAAGGAGGACCCTGCTCTTGGCGTCAACTGTTTTATCTTCCTTAGACATACTTGTAGTTGTAGTTGTAGTTGTAATTGTATATACAATAATTAATAAAAGGATGTGAAATCTGACATTCAAAATTTCTAATACTTACTGGTACTACACTACCAGTTACACTTGTGTGGGGTTCGGCCTAGTTTCTTCTGGACTTCTCTTTTGCTGTAAATAGGATTATATAATTATAAATTTTTTCATTCTTTTATCTTCTGTACGTAACACCATGATTGTGTTTCATTATTAGGACACTATTTTCTTATTCTTCATTGTGTTATTTATTAGGATTCATGTACAATAATATATATATTAGAGCCTCTCATTTGTAACTTATCAAATCAATATATATGCTGATAGTTCAAACCTTTCAAGCAATTCAGACCTTTGAAGTGTTTTTTAGGTTGGTATGAGAGCCCTGGGGACAGTGGCCGACTGGATGCTCATCAAAGAAAGGAATGTTGAGAGATGAAGGGTGAAAAAATGGCTAGTTTAGGATCGTTCGTTTTACCAAATAAAAATATTTTACCTAATAAGGTTGACTTGGTGGTTGCGGTGGAGGAGTTAACGAATGGAGTGGTAAGAAGGTCCACGGTTTGATCCCCACCCCCCACATCATACTAACAATAATAACATTTACTGTTTCAAAAAAACTTTTAAGCTCGTATTTTTAGCTTTAACTTTAAAGTAACTTAAAAAGAAACTATGCTAAATGCTACCTTAGACTTCTTCAGCTTCAACACATTTCTGTTTTAAATGACAGAAGTTACACACAACAGTCTCTGAATCAGCTTTTACTATTTTAATTTAAATAAAATGAATAGAATGATTTCACCACAAAGAAAAGGGATAGGCATAGTGGCACATGTGAGCTAAAAACTTACTTAAGTTTTCCTCTTCTTTTATTTAACAGCATAAAATCTGCTATATTTCAGGTAGAGATAACTGAGATTACACAGCTTTTATCTTCTATAATTGATCTTTGTTCAATTTTAGAGACAAAGTTGACTGCCTGTCTTTTCAAAACAACTTAAAATGCAACTGTACAACCAGATGAAATGAACTTACCACCCACTCCTTTTGATCGCCATCATAAGTTTCCCCGCTATTTGGATATATAACAATTGGTTTTGTAGTCACCTGAAGAAATAATATGTGAATCGTGGATGTTAGTTCCACACAGATAAATTGTAAACTATAGTAATTTATGAATACTGACATATTGTCTTACATAATAAAACAAGTAAAAGTTCCTTGTCAATATTGCAAATGACATAGTTGCACGTGAACATGAAGACTGAATCAGTGTATATGTTAAGTACTATATGCAGATTAAATCCACCAATGTTTTTACCCCACCTAAATAATATATGATTTACCAACAAGAGTACAGCTTGGCAAAACAGATACAGACTCTTGTAGAACTGAAACTTCATTAGTTAATAAAAATCTAAGAGAGTAGGAGGCTGTTTGAAACAAAAAAATTTGATAAAAAATCAACAATTAACTCGCGAGGCGCACATTTAGTCAGAAAAGAGAAACCTAAGGATCTACCTTCTTAAGCAGAAGTATCAGACTATGTATAAATCTAGGTGGGGTACAGTTGATTCCAACAGCTACAACTTTGTTGCATGATTCAGCAATGGAGCCACATTCCACTATAGAATCACCACTAACAGCATTAATTCCATCCTTAGAGTTAAAGCAAAACCATGCTGGAATCTTTATGTTCTCTTCTTCCAGAAGTTCTGCATAAGCCTGCTCCAATGATTTTCTTAAGAGATAGACTAACAAAAACATTCTTTTAAAAGAACAGATAAAAAATCATAGAGGGTAGATTTAGCATTTGACTGTCCAAAGCTTCTAGGATACCTGAGCTTCAAGCTTATTTGGAATTGTTTCAAATGCAAGCAGGTCTGCACCTGAATCTGCCAAAATTTGAACTCTTCTTCGATGAAAATCTTTAAGAGTTTCCAATGTGATAGCATCGCCATAATTTCCACTGCCAGGAACATATCAAGAAGCACAACAATCATGAAAAATGTGATTTTGTTAAGTACTGAGAATAGCAGCAAAAGTTTGCCAAACCTCAAACTTTCTAAATCATTAACGATTCTATTTCATAAAGAAAAACCCCAAAACGTACACACATGCAATTTGAACAGATTTGTTACAGACGATATTCTGATACCGTTTCTTTCACAAGTGCAAAAAAGTTGTGCCAAAATAACGGATAAAGCTAAACAGGCAACCTCGGAACAGCAACATATTATCATAAGTTAACATCATTTTGATTGTTAATCAATAAATGGACTGCATAATATATAAGATGAGAAATATACTCAAAAACACAAGTAGGAAGAAGAAAAAAAACAGATGCTTCTAAATACCACAGATCTTGTTCATTTCACCTGTACTCTGATCCATCGGCCAAATAAGCGCCATAGCTCCCAACTGATGCTGCAATCAGGATAGGACGTTGCTTGAGGATTCTACCATGAGTATCATCACCCAAAGAGCACACAGCAGATCGTTCATGATACAAATCGCGAGCCTCACAAGCAATTTCAACACTTCTTCTGAGCATGTTTTCACCTTCTTCCTCAGAAAATCCTTTTGCCTTAAAACCTTGAATGGTAGCCTATGCACATTACAAGCAAAACAACTACCTCAGGTTCAGCTTTTATCAATAATAAAAATACAGAGACAACAAATTTTGAGCATTCGGAACTCACTTGATAGGATGCTGTTGTTATAATGTCTGCGCCATTTTCCATGTAATCAATGTGCACCTGCTCCATAGAAAGCATGTCACTGATAATTTTTTATTTGTAAAAGAACATCATCATTCAATTAAGTTCAATAACTAACGATTTCAATAACAGTTCATAAGTAAATGTTATAGGAAAAAAGAATGAAAAAAAGGTTAGTAAATAATCGAACCCTAAGATCACCATTTGTATACTTTAACAAGGGAAAAAGAAAATGAAGGCACGTGTATGAATTAATTAACAATGTAATATAGTTGTATAGATGCAAAGGGAGCAATTTAATTAAAAAATGAAGGGAGGGAAACCTAAGAGTTGAAATGGTGCGAATAGTGTAACAATATGAGTATACCTGGCGAATGAGGTGAGACTGAGGGGAAGAAAGGAGGCATTTGGCACTCCAAAGAGGATCATTGAGGTCAGCGCCATGGCGTTCAAGCTCTGTTGCTAAACCGCCGTCGATGATGGCAGTTCCGCCAGTCTGACGAAGAAACTCCGATAACAATAACGACGACATTCTGACGCCGGATAATGAGAAAGAGAAAGTGCGTCGATGCCACGGATAGGACTTGTACCTCTCGTATTAAAATTAAAATTTAATTAAATATGAGGAACTATGATGGTGGTGCTTTAACTTATCAAAAATACGATGACTTTTTTCTTTCTAAAATTAACTTTTTTATCTTAAAAGTGGTAAATATTATTATAATTAATTATGAATATAAAGTGAAGATCATTTTAATTATTAATATTTATTAATTAAATTATAATTTAAAGACAAAAATTTATGATCATATTATTAAAGTTGAGATTAATTAATTTAGATTCATTAACTTAAATTCTATCAAACTAACTTTTTTATTTTATTACAAAATTTAAGGTGAGGAAATAGTATTTTAATTTAAGGTAGTAAAGACATTTGTGTTAGGTGAATATTTAAAAAAACAGATTTACATTTATCTAATAACAAATTTTACCAAATTATCATTTTCAAATGTTAGTTCTTAAAATATTTGTAAGATTTTTAATAAAAAAAAAGTATTTATAATGTGATTTAATTGAATATATGTGTAAAAATATCTTACATTATAATATATACAAATTAATTTATTTCTTTTATAAAAATATTTATTGATTTAAATATGAAAAATACATTAAAAATAAATAAATAAAAAATCCTTAAAATTACAACAAAAAAAGTTCACAAATTTATTGAGTTATACAAGTTAAAAAATACAAGAAATATTTAACTGTGAAATCCCTAATATAACTCTTTCATGTTCAATTTAATATGACATGAGTAATCTTATATTTCTTTGTACTCTTTCAAGGTGGAACACAACATTAAAAAGTTAGAGTTTTATGGTAATAGATAAAATTAAATAATAAATTGGGTTGATGAGATAAATTATTTCACATATCATATTGACAAAAAGTGAGGTAGCCATAAATTACTTTATACAACAAAGCAAATAAATATGACTACTGCTTTTGTATCTTCAAATTCCCCGCTAGTTAAAATTTGCTTATATAATGTAGATAATTAAAATTTAATCTTTTTAATTTTTTTTTATATAATATCGAACTTGTTTTTACAGACCAATACTGGATTTTCATTCTTTATATTTTAGTTAATTTATATATTAAAATAATATTTTTCACCTAAAAATTTAGATAATATAATCTACTACTAGAATTAACAGTATGAACGATTTTAAAACGAAATTAAACTTACAAGTTTGAATGTGAAATAAAAAAAAAATTACGACCACAAAAATACAAGATAAAATACTAATTTACATGAATCAAATGAATATTTAAGTCAATTGATAAATATAGAGCCACAAATATTATGTATTAATTAAAAATAAAAAATGTTAACATGTCTTTTACGCACTTGTCGGTATACTAAAGATAAAAAAAAATTGTATTTAAAATTATACATATTCAATTTCTTAAAAAGTAAAAATCAAAATCAAAACATAACTATTATTTGTAGATTTTTTTTAATATATATTTAAGAGCACATATTAACATGACTCTTATTTAAATTTAGTCCATGAATTTATTTCGTAAGTACATCTCATTCAACTCATGCGAATTAAAGAAGTTGATAAATAGCCTCAACTATAATCAAATAGTTCATTTGATTGAATTTTCCGTCATTAAAATACTTTAATCAAATATTTTATCATTTTATTGATTTTCTCTAACTTGCAAAGTTACACTGGACGAGGATAATTTAATAAGAAAAAAATAGACAAGGGTAAAATTGAAAGGAACAAAAATTTAATGTTCCATTAATTTTTTTATTTGATAGAGGAACGAAAAACATTTCTGAAAATAACTAAAAACAACATTTCTCAAAAAGAACACATAAAAAAAGTTTAAGTGATTAAAGTTTCTAGCAGTTTATGTGAAAATCTAGTTCTATTGCCGAAGACTCTAATGGTTGAACCTATCAAATATTACGACCTTGAGCATTAAGTCTTATACCCTTGAAAACCGAGTTTCAAATGTTGCACTTGCATTGTGTAAATCAACCATTCTTTACACAAACGCCTTCCATTTGTTGAAACTCAAAGAACATCACAAACAAACATTGGACTAAAAAGTCACCCATCATGTTCAAGAATCTTTTGAAGGTTTCTTCTCCCAATTAAACACACCATTTATGTCGAGTTTGATAACATCTATTTGAACCTTAATCTATTCTTGTTGTTATAACTAGCCATTTCTTCTTTGTGAGCCTTTTGGTAGAGAGATTTTTACGGCTTTTCTCTTATAGTGAAAGAAAAGCTATTGTGATCAAACATAGAATAAATTCTTTTCGCATTTTTTAAGGCTACGTAGGAATACTTTCTTTTCTTGATTTTTATCCCTCCTAAAGAGAAAATATGTCTTGCCTATGTATGTAGCAACTTTTTTTTCTTTTTCTAACACGAAATTCACTACGAATTAAATGTTTTTGTAGCGTTTTATTATCAGAGTTTAGTTTAGTTTAAATTTACAGTAGTAAGAAGCTGAATATTTTTTTGACTGTGCATGTTTTTTAAAGCAAATCTCGTAATTACTGGCCAAGTGAGTTTGAGAAGGAGTTGTATTATTTAATATTTTCACGTCGTGTTTACATCATCAATTTAAATGGTAATGTAATTTAATTACATTTTAATTTTTTTGACACATTAAATTATGTTTAATAATAGTTAATGAATATAAAATGATATCATAATTCACTAATTCTTCACCACACACAATTGAATAATTGTTAAGAATATAATTGAATACAAATTATGGAATAATGAATATCATAGATATTTAAATATAATTTAGATAATTAATTAATAGATATATGTATAGTAGAACATTCAAAAATTGTAACAAAAAATATTGAAAATCGTGATCAATTGTTTTGGTATTTTTACACTTCGATTGGTCGAAGCTAACGACAGTTGTTTGATGCAATCTACTGTTTCTTTTTACAGATATTTAGGTTGTTTAATTTGTGAAATATTTTTTATTTTCTAAAATTTGTGTATATTTTACTATTGTTAATAAAGAAATAAAATAATTTTATTTTCATTATATATTTCTAAAATTATATTTTATTATGTTTCATCTATTTCTAACCCTATTTTTCTTTGAAGAATAAGTTATAGTAATTCAGAGTTCGGTCGGTTGATAAATAATGACAATATTAAAAAAATATTTTTATGGTATTTAAATTTGGATTCTTCTGAATAATTTATTTTTAACTGAAATTTAATGATAATTTGAAATCAATTACTTGATTAAATTTCATAGTTCATTTACTTGATTACATTTTTATTAGGTGGCTTGTAACTCAAGTAATGTAATAATTGGATGTTGTAACTAACTAACCAATTAGTTAATTAGTTGGTTAGATTTCAGTTAGCAAATGTGTTAATTGATTAAGAATAATTTATGTATAAATAGGCTTGCAAGCAATGAAATAAATAAGTCTTATCATCATTCAATTATGTGCATTATTAATTTCTTAGTGTGCAAGCAATAGAAAAAGCTAACAAATTGATATCATTCAAAACATGAGTGAAGTGTGAGGATTAAACACAAGTGAAGTGAGGATGAATCAAAATTGAAATTGTGGCGATTCTCCAGCACATATGCCACACATTGATGAAATTGTTTGGGATAGATGGAAAATTCAAATTTGTGTCTTATTTGGATTTTAAGAAGTCTTGAAGGTTATAGAGAAAGGATTTGATGAACTGGGAGTGAATCCAACATAAGTCCAAAGAACAACCTATAAAGAAAACAAGAAAAAAGATTGCAAAACCACAATTCACTCTTCATCAATGTCTTGACACAACCAATTTTGATTAGATTTCTGAAGCAAGAATAGCAAAAGAAGCATGTGATATTCTTGATAGATGATATTCAGGTGGTACAAAGGTCACGAAGGTGAAATTATAAACTCTTCAAAAGCAATTTGAACTGCTGCAAATGGAGGAACAAGAGGAAGTTTTAGATTTGATTTCAAGATTGAGGAGCATCACAAATCAAATAGCTGGATGTGGTGAGAAGTTGTTAGAACAAAAGATGTGTGAGAAGATCATAAGGTCCTTGCGTTCCAGGTTTCACTATATTGTGTGTGCCAATGAAGAATCTAAAGATATTTCAACTTTGAGGCTTGAAGAATTGCAAGAGACATTAGAAGTAAAAGAATTAACAATAATGAAAGGAATGGAGGGAAGTCTGGAGATCAAGCATTGACAACTCAAATAAACAAGAAAGGTGATTATAAAAAGAAGTGGAAGAAGAACAGAAAAGATAGGTTCAAGAAGTGTGATGATAAATATGACTAGAAGATGAAAGGTGATTGGAAATGTTAAACCCAAAGGTAAATTAAAGAACTTTGACTAGAAGAAGGTGCAATGCTATAATTGTGAGAAGTTTGGTCACTTTGTTGATGAATGTTGGGCTCGAAAGGGCAAACAGAAGAAGAAAGATAAGGTTGAGGCATGTATGCACAAGAAGATGATCCAGATTCATACACAATCATTTTGATGGCTACAACAAATGAAGAATCCTTTCAATCTCAATTGTAGTTTCTTGATATTGGCAGCTCCAAACACATGACTAGTCACAACGAATGGTTGGTAGATATTCATACATCAAGAAAAAGAAAGATCAGATTTAATGGTGATAGAACATTGGAGCCTAAAGGTGCTTGAAACATGGTGATTAAAAGAAATAATAGAAAGACAATGGTACTTGAGAATGTACTATATATGTAAGCCATGAAGCAAAATTTGTTGAGCATATACCAACTAATTCAAAAAGGGTTTCAAGTGATAATGAAGAATGATGCACTAGATATGTATGATGGGCATAAGAGAATGATAGTGAAGGTCTTTCTTTCAAATAATCGATCATTTGTCATTAATATGCATACTGCAAACATTCAGTGTTTGAATGCAGTTAGTTCAGTGAAGGAGAGTTGGCTGTGGCACTTAAGATTTGACCATCTGAATTTTAGAAGCCGACAACAACTTGACACAAAGAACATGGTGAATGGAATTCCTATGATTGATGTTACTAAGAAGATGTGTGATGTGTGTATGGTAGGAAAATAATTAAGAAACTCCTTCAAGTCACAATTGCCAGCAAAAGCAAAGGATTTTCTTGAAGTGGTTCACAATGACATATGTGGACCATTTGAGTTTCTATCAGTGGGAGGTAATAAATATTTCATAACATTTGTTGATGAATTTAGAAGAACGTTGTGGATATACTTGATAAAAACAAAAGATGAAGCACTTGAAATTTTCAAGAATTTCAAAGTGAAGGTTGAAAAACAGTGTGGAAGATCTGTCAAAGTGTTAAGGACAAATGGAGGTGGTGAATATACATCACATGAGTTTGAGGAATTTTGTATCAAAAATGGGATTGAACATCAAGTGACTGCCTCATATACACCTCAACATAATGGATTGGTTGAAAGAAGAAATAGAACCATCCTAGACACGACTAGAAATATGTTGAAATAAAAGGAGTTGCCACATAGGTTTTAGGTTGAGTCTGCATCAATTGGTGTCTATATACTAAATAAATGTCCAACAAAGAGATTGCATGGGAAAATGTCAAAGAGATTTGGAGTGGCAAGAAATCAACTGTAGGACATTTGAGGACTTTTGGAGCTCTATGTTTCAAGTATGTGTCAAATCAAAAAAGAAGAAAGTTAAAAGATAAGAGCAAAGAATCTAGCAAAAAATCTTGTGTCTCATGGAAGGAGCAAGCATATAGAAACAAGGTTCCACTTCTTAAGAGATAAAATTGGAAGAAACAAGTTTAAACTCATATATTGTCAAACTGGAGTACAAACTGTTGATATCATGATTAAAGCATTGAGGACAAATAGATTTGAGGAATTAAGGCAGATGTTAGGTGTAGTATCACTTAAATACTTGAATTAAGGAGAAGTATTAGGTGACTTATAATTCAAGTAATGTAATAATTGAATGTTATATCTAACTAACTAACTAATCAAGTAGTTAATTGGTTAAATTTTCATTAACAAATATGTTAATTGACGAAGAATGATTCATGTATAAATAAACTTTGCAAGCAATGAAATAAATAAGCCTTGCAAAACTATGAAATAAATAAGCCTTACAATCATTCAATTGTGTGAATTATTTTGCAAGCAATAGAAAAAGCTAACAATTTCATCTTTTCTCTAGCAGTGAAAATAATAATCTTCTACTAATCTACTCTAATAAATTGGAAAACTCCATCCTCTATTGCTAGACAATTTTAGTCCCGAATGTCACGCAGGACGGTGTTGCCAAAACCAGTTTCCTATCGTATTCGATTATGTACTGAGATTAACATAAAAAGTTAATCTAAAAGAAAGTGGAAAATTTGTAATTTATGGGAACAAAAATTGTATACTTGTCGTAAGAACGTGAAACTTAATAAGCCTTTGATTTTACGATGTAAAAAGAAGAGCACCGCACCACTTTTACTAAAGTTGATAATATGATGTATTCAATTTTATCAATTAACCTTATTATTTTAATGCCATGTTACAAGGCAAAGAAAAGTAGAACATTAATTATAAACTATTATTTTAATATTTGAAAAATATAAGACGTAATTTTAGTCTTTGATTTAAATTTTGTTTAAATTAATTATTTAATTATCAAAATATTATTCAATTAAATTTCTGATGTTATAACAATCATGAATTATTTTAACAGTAAATTATATATTTTAATGATTTTTATAATAATAAAATTTATATTTTATATATTATTTTATAATATTATTTTTTATTATATAAAATTAATTTAATTTTTTTAGTGAATTAAGAATAAAAATCACACTGCACTAAATTACCTATAAAAGCTTACATATCTTTTTACGGAAATTTAAAAGATTACGACTATAAGGTACGCGTGCCCTTGAACTCAAGCAAGTGACCCATTTACGCACAATACATTAAATACTTGATGAGAGGAAACTTCTTGCTTCTAATAGCAAAAATAAATAAAACAAAGAGATTAAATATAAAACTCAATTAATAAATATTAATATTATTAAATTTTATAATATCTTGAATTCGAACTTAATAATTTAAAATAATGTATGAATTTATTTATAACAAAAATACTATGTATAGAACGTAAATTTATTTTTGGGTCATGTTAATAACTAGTCTAAAGAGCACTTGGAAGGAATAAAAAAGAATATGTAAAAATTGTCATTTTTTAAAATTTTTAAGTATTAAATGCGCACTTTTTAATATTACTTTTTAAAATTTAATGATATTAAATAGAATTAAATTTGATAAATTTTACTTATATTTCAAATAAACAAGGTTGTATTGACTTTTGTTAATAACTAAAGTTGAAGGAAATACATTTAAAAGTGTAGTTTGTTAATTTATACCAATAAAAAATATGTGCAAGTAAACTAACAATCCTTGTTTAAATTCATTTTATTTTTAATTTAAAGTATGGTATTGTAAAATTAATTATTCAATCGGATTAATAATCTATTTTGTTCCTTTTTATTCTACCTCATTAATTTTCTTCTCAATTTTAGTTTCCACTGTAGTTGATATTAATTTATAAAAAATAGAGGGTTATATTTTGAATTATAAATAATTAAAATGTTAATTTAATGTTAAGAATGAATCGTGTAAGTTCAAATATTCTCAAAGACAGTTGTAAAATAGTCATCAGTGTCTATTTTGATTAATAAAAATATTTTCTATTTTCAATTTTTCCTTAAATATTACAAAAATTGATTACTAAAATTAAGTAGTTTTGTAATTTATTATTATTATATTAATTCATGTTTGACTAATAATATGGTTTTTATTTTATATTATATAATTCATTTTACACTGATTAACTAATGTTCTTTTTTATATGCACACTATAGATAAGTCAACTTAACATTTCTTGTCGGTTGTTTATATTTTTTTAATTTAAAACTAATTTTTACAATATAATGATGTTTTAATTAATTAAATTTAATTTGTTTTTAAATTTATTTTAGCTTCCATGTGTAAGTAATTTAAATTTATTAAAATGATAACATAGATGATTTTCAATTACAATTAATTAACCTTAAGAATAAATTTAAAATTGACCCAATTCAAATTTAAAATGTCATTATTTATTATTCACACACAATTAACATTTGCCAACATAGAATAATGAACATAAATATATACCGCAAGAATATTTAAACTAGGGAATATGATATACTCTAAATTGAGTAAAGTGTAAAGTGAATATTTAAACTAGAGAATATGATATACTCTAAAGTGAGTAAAGTGTAAAGTGAAAAGATTAATAGTTATTATTATAATAAACTCATGATTGAATTTGATGTATTTATTTTTAATTTATTATTTAATATTTGATATTTTTTATTTTTTTTTTAAATGAATTGTTCACTTTAAAATAGTTATATATATTAAAATGTAAAATGAAAAAATAAGAGCTATTATTATAATATATTCATGATTGATTATGGTGTATTTATAATATTTACATTTAATTTGTTCTTTAATTGTTGATATTATTTACTTTATTCTTTAAAGTGAGTTACTCTTATTAGAGTCTAATTCCTCTAAAATGAATAATTTATTCTAAAAAATAAAATAGATAATTTTTATTAATCAATAACAAATCAAAAATAAATATTATAAATACATTATAATCGATCATAAATTTATTAGATATTAATATGTATACTTTCAACACCTCATTGGTTACAATACATTATGGATTATATATATTGTCAGTGATTTTATCTACAAATTTCAATAAATAGAATAATACGAATTCAATTATTGGACATAAATTTAAGTTTTAATTAATGAATTAACTAAATAATAATATCATAAATCATCAAACCATCGTTATTTTTTGGATCAAGAAAACCATTTTCATTTTTTTCCCCTTGGTCATACAATTATTATTTGATGAATATGCTTATTGAAAAACAAAGTTATTTGATGAATATATAATCAAGGCTAGATTTTACAAATGCGAGATAAATTTTTTTTAAATGCATCCTATTATTATATAACAAAAATTAACAAATTTTTTAAACCTAATATTATATCTCAAATTTGAATTCTTACTATTGTGTGCGAATTCAAAAAAAAAAATCCTTAAATTTAAAAATTCCTTTCTCTTAAATCTTAATAATACCAAAAGAACATATTATCACGTTGAATGACCTAATCCAAAATGCATGCATAATTTATAACAGTATACATGTATATTTGACTTGTAAAGGCAAATAATAAATAATATAATTTCATCTGCATCTCATCTATATATGTATATATATATAATTTCAGCGGTAAAAAAATAATATAATTTCATGACATAAAAATTAATTTTAAACATACCATAATAAAAAAAAAAAAAACAAGAATGTAAAAAAAAAAGTTTAAGTGAATAACCGTGTATTTTTAATGGAGTTTAGCTTTTGGGGTAATAACTGTTACTTTGGCACACAATAATGGCGTTGCTTTTTCACTTTTTCAGTGTTCACAAAAGTAGCATTTGCACAACACAAGCACCATTATTCACCAACAGTAACTACATTTATCATGGAATGGAATGGAATAATCAACCCGAAAATCACGACGTATAATTCTTTTTTTTTTTTTTTTGTGACGGAATAATTCTCTTTTTCTTTTTTTAAGAAACGTATATCTGACCTCGTATAATACACGCAAAGTTTACAAAATATATTACTAAACGATTATTTTCGACGAGTGAACCAAATATACCGTTTGAAAATACTGTATCCATATTAAATGTTGAGTTTAATGGAAGTGCATTAACTATTTTTCCTAGCTAATAAAAATTATCTATTGTTTGTACCAACCAAAAAATATCTATTTTTGTATAAGAAAAGTGATATGAAATTGAGTAGTTTTGGGAGATTACATAATTACTAAAAGAAGTAAGCTTAAAATTATTTTACAATAACGGTTATCTTTTATTCTCTTGAATATTTTAATTATTTTAAAAAGTATTCAGTAATTTGCATAAAAAGATATTAACTAATTTGCATTTCTAATATATTAAATATATTTTTAGAAAATATATATTAAATTAAATATATTATTTCATTTTAATTAATATTTTAAAATACTTGCTAACTCTTATTAGTATTTAATATATTCCAAATGGTATTCTTATTTTATATTTCGAGTAAAAAAAAATAAATTCCGATTTTTATATTTATTTCCTTAACAGTTACATGTAACAAAATCTCCTCCATTTTTCAAATCATGGTAAAAAGAATGACTAAAAAATCAAGGTAAAGAATGTGAGTATCCAAACCAATTTATTTACTAATATAATATTATGATTTTAATACACTTTCTACACTAATAAAAAATTAAATTATGGTAACCAAAAAATAACAATTAATTATATATATAATTTAAAAAATAATTAGAATTAAATAAAACATTTTAATAATCTGCTGTTACGATTGGTTAACGTTATAAAAAATATTTATATTAAAAGTATATTACATGAATTAAATCCTAATATAATATCATTTGATTTAACTTTCCTTTTTTCTATCATTCCTTTTTGGTCGGTCGTGTTTGCTTTTTTCATTCTGCCAAATTGTTTTTGTTTCCACTTTAACAGTTCTTTCTGACATGCCGAGGGACAGTACCACCAAACCAACCTATACTGCGTAAAAAGCAAAGCATAACAAGAGAGAGAGAGAGAGAGAGAGAGAGAGAGAGAGAGAGAAATAAACACCATTGTTCACATAACACAGAGATCTAAAACCAACATGGGGTGAACTTGTTTTTCGCTGATACTGTTTATTTGGAACAGAACAATGGCTTGTTCAACTTTTTATTTTTATTTTTCTGTAAGTCATTTTTTACCTCAATTACATGTCCTTTTTTGTTGTTGTTGTTGTTGTAGTTAATAATAAAAATTAAAATTAAAAAAATTACTAATGTCTTGCTATTGACTGTAATATTTTGTGGTTTCAATTATATTGCTGTCCATCTCATGATCTTCATAAATAAAATAAAATAAAAAAACAGAACAATTATTTTTTTTTTTTAATTTTGCCTTTTTTTCTGACAAATGGAAATTTCTGTTCTTGTTTATTGGCAAAATTCTGATAACTTTATTTGGAATTTTGTGTTTAAGCAGTACTGATTCCCGTGTGTCAAACGTTTGTTCATTCACTCTTGGAATTCGAGACTTGAGAGCTTAACTCATCAGGTAATTTTACTTACTTTTTTGTGTTGTTTCTGATTATTTACTTTTGATTTCATGAGAAGGAAATAAAGGGTATGGTTGTGATTTAACTGAAACTGAACCATTTGCATTTCTTCTGTTTTTGTTTATTTCAAACGAATATACACTACAGAAGCAGCAAGGGACATTGATTGTGTTATTGTGTTAAAGTGATTCTGGTTTTTACTTCACCGAATTTGTTCTCGAGAAAAGTTCTCGAGACAGCGGTGGTAGTAATGGCGGCTCTGTCCTACGACGATTCTAAAACAAAGTATTCGTGGTGGTGGGACAGTCACATAAGCCCCAAGAACTCAAAATGGCTCCAAGAAAATCTGACAGGTAATGGTTATTTTTGTAAATTGACAATTTTCTAATTAACATCCATTTAGTGCACTTAAATACATTAGCTTATCATAATTGTATCTCAACATGAACAGATATGGATGTCAAGGTGAAGCAAATGATCAAGCTTATCGAAGAAGAAGCGGATTCCTTTGCCAGAAGGGCGGAAATGTATTACAAGAAGCGTCCGGAGCTTATGAAATTGGTTGAAGAGTTTTACCGGGCATACCGAGCTTTGGCTGAGAGATATGATCATGCGACTGGAGTGATACACCAAGCTCATCGTACCATGGCCGAAGTATTTCCTAATCAAGTCCCACCAGTACCGGTGGATGATTTACATGCTGTTTCTTCCATGGAGAATGAGCCGCATACGCCAAATACTACCCACCGTTCACATGAGTATTCTGACTTGGGTGAATTGCAAAAGGATGCTTCTGCTCATTTTCATGGTATCAAAAGGAATGGAGCTTATACTGATGAAACAGATACTGAAATAAGCAGAAAGGGTTTGAAGCAGCTCAACGAACTCTTCATGTCAGGAGAATCAGTGAGTCATGCAATGTTTTCCGAAGGGCGTGCTAGAAGGGGGCTCAATTTTCTCGACGCTGAGGAGGATAATGGACTAAACAATGGAAGCCATGATACTGGGAATCAGGCCCTATCGGATTCCGAGCGGATGACCAGAACCGAGACAGAAATTTTGGCATTAAAGATAGCCCTTGCTAGACTGGAAAATGAAAAGGAAGACGGCTTGATTCAGTATCAGCAGAGTCTGGAGAGATTAAATAATCTGGAATCCGAAATGTATCGTGCAAGAGAGAATTCTCAAGGACTTGACGAACGAGCTAGCAAAGCTGAAGCTGAAGTGCAAACCTTGAAGGAAGCCCTTGCTGAATTGCAGGTTGAAAGAGAAAATAATCTTCTTCAGTACCAGCAGACCTTAGACAAAACATGTAATCTGGAGAAAAATATTTCTTCGGCTCAAAAGGATATAGGAGAACTTAATGAACGAGCTACCAGAGCTGAAACTGAAGCCGAGTCCTTAAAGGCAGACCTTGCTAGATTATATTCTCAAAAGGAAGCTGCAATTTTTCAGTATAACCAATCCTTAGAGACATTGTCAAAACTGGAGGAGAAATTAGTACACGCCGAGGAGAACGCAAGGAGCACTAATGAGCAAGCTAGAATAGCTAAAAATGAAATTGAGGACATGAAGTTAGAAATCGGTAAACTCACCAAAGAGAAAGAAGATGCGGCTCTTCGTTATCAGCAATGCTTGGAGATAATTTCTAGTTTGGAGCATAAACTCTCTTGTGCCCAAGAGGAGGTGCGTGAGCTAAAGTGCAAGATAATTGATGGGGCTGAAAAGTTACATATTTCTGAACAAATGCGTCTTCTCTTGGAAACATCGAATCAGACTCTACAGTCTGAATTGCAGTCTTTGGCACAGAAGACAGGGTCTCAAAGTGAAGAACTTTGCGAGAAGCAGAAGGAATTGGGTAGACTTTGGACTAGCGTACAAGAGGAGAGGTTGCGATCCATTGAGGCTGAAACTGCTTTCCAAACGCTTCAGAGTTTGCATTCTCAATCTCAGGAAGATCTTAGATCTCTTGCTACTGAGCTTCATAGTAAGAGTGAAATTCTGGAGAAAATGGAATCACATAAGCGGGCTTTAGAGGATGAAGTACACAAGGCCAAGGAGGAAAACAAAATTCTAAGTGATTTCAAACTGTCTTCATCTTCGTCTATAAATAATTTGCAAGATGAGATATTAAATCTGAGGGAGAGGATACATAAACTTGAACTGGAAGTTGGACTGCGAGTGGATGAAAGTAATGCTCTTCAGCGAGAAATTTACTGTCTTAAAGAGGAGCTTAATGATTTGAAAGTAAGACACGAATCCACAATGGCAGAGGTCAGATCAACAGGCTTAGATCCACAGTGCTTTGCCTTATCTGTGAAGACACTGCAAGATGAAAACTCAAAGCTGAAGGAAACATGCGAGGCTGACGAAAGTGAAAAAGCGGCTCTGAAGGAAAAACTGGATATCATGGAGAAGCTTATGGAGAAAAATGCTGCTTTGAAGAGTTCCGTTTTGGTTTTGAATACTGAGCTGGAGAGTGTCAGAGGAAGGGTAAAGGTATTGGAAGAAACTTGTGAATCCTTGATTGAGGAGAAAACCACTCTTGCTGCTGAGAAGGCAACCTTGTTTTTTCAGTTGCAAACCAAAGCAGAAAAACTGGAGAAGCTCTCAGAAAAAAACAACATTTTAGAAAATTCACTGTTTGGTGTGAATGCTGAGCTTGAAGGATTAAGGATGAAGTCAAAGATTTTAGAAGAGACTTGTTTGTTGCTTGACCATGAGAAGTCTAGTCTCACCTCTGAGAAAAAAACCCTAGATTCGCAATTGATCGTGACTCGTCAAGCACTGCAAGATCTTGAGAAACAACGTAGTGAATTGGAACTGAAATATTTGGAACTAAAAGCGGAAAGAGAGTCTGCACTTCAAAAGGTTGAAGAGCTACTGGTTTTATTATATGCAGAGAGGGAAGAGCATACCAGAACTGTGCAATTGAATGAAGGTCACTTGGTTGAGAAGGAATTTCAAATTCATATTCTACAAGAAGATGCAAATTACCAGAAAAAGGAATATGAAGAGGAACTGGACAGAGCTGTACACACTCAAATGGAAATTTTCATCTTGCAGAAATGTATTTGTGATTTGGAGCAAAATAACTTCTCCCTACTAGTCAAGTGTCAGAGACTCTTGGAGGCATCCGAAATATCTGACAGATTGATATCTAAATTGGAGAATGACAATGTTCAGAAGCAAGTTAATGAAAATTTGTTGTCTGTGAAAATTAGAACACTAAGGATTGGGCTGCTTCAGGTGTTAAAAACTCTTGACATTAATAGCAAGTGTTTGTCTGAAGATAATGTTAAAGAAGACCAGGAGCTTCTGACCCACATACATGAGAACCTTCAAGAGATGCACAATTCTTTTATTGAAGTTTTTCATGAAAACCAGCAAGCAGCCATTGAGAATTCATATCTTAAGGAGTCATTTGTAGTGTCAAACACTGAACTAAAATTAGTCGAATTTGTCAATGATCGATTAAATTGTCTGATTAGGAATGGAAAGGAATTGTTGTCTCAAAAGGAAAATGAGATTTTGGAAGCAGCAGAGATGTTTAGTGCTTTGCAGGATGAGAAAAAGGCATTGCAAAAATTGGTGGAAGATCTGAAGAGTAAGTATGAAGAGGCGAGGGTGATACTTGAAGACCAAGCTAGTGAAATTTTGAAATTTTCCTCAGACAAGGATTGCCAAAATGAAGAGCTTGGATACCTTTGTGAAGTGAACAAGAAGTTGGAGGCAGAAATGAGGAACCTGCATCAAGAACTTGGAGAAATTAAACTGAGGGAAGAAAGGCAAAGTTATGAATTACTCAAGGGAGCAGATGAGATTGAACAGTGGGAATCTCAGGCTGCCACATTCTATACCGGGATGCAAATTTCTACTGTCAATGAGACATTCTTCGAAGGGAAGGTCCATGAGCTAGCCGATGCAAGTGAGAATCTTGAATGCAGAAGCAGCTTTGAAGTTATGGACAGTGAAAAGCTGAGAGAAAGAGTTAACAAGTTGGAAGGTGAAAACAAGAGATTAAGGGGTCAGTTGGCTGGTTATGTCACAGCTGTTAGTGGTTTGAATGACTGTATAACATCCTTGGAGATGCAGACACTTGCACATGCACAACCTCATGACTACAAAGAATCAAAGGTATTACTATTTAGACAAAACTGCATCAAGAGTCTTTTAACTTAATTTAAAGTTTCAAACAAGTCATTTATCTTTTTTTGCATCAAATTAGTCTTCTATCTTAAAAAATGTTGATGGGACAAAGAGGGAATTGATGACGTGTCCAGTGGGACACATAGTGTACCTAAGGCATGGAGAGTGTATGTTAGAAAATCTAAGAAAGGTGAGCTGGCAGGTTAGGGAGAAAAGCATGAGCTCATCCCGTATATAGAGGAAAGGTTGGTAAGGAGAGAGAATAACAATAATTCTGTTAATTGTGAGTAGAGGGAATATTCTCTCTGATTTGGGAGAGCATAGCTCTCAGGAGTAAAAGGAAGGCTTGTTTCCTTTGCTCAATTTCCCTTATCATCAATAAAATACACTATCATTTGTTGATTAATCTCTCATTAATTCTTACTGTCGCATTTACAAATTAAGAACCTATTCCCCTATATACGGGATGGGCTCATGCTTTTCCCCTTCACCTGCCAGCTCACCTTTCTTAGATTTTCTAACAAATGTTTACACCGTTGAACCAACTTTCATTCTTTAGTCCACTTCTAGTACAAATTTGTGTACTTAACTATTGAATAATATATTATAAAGAATGTTTCCCCCGCTCAGTACCACAATAAGACCCTCTTTAACAACGAAGTCACAATTTTAGATAATTTTTTTAAAAGATCATAATAATTTGTATGGATTAGAATTTGTAACATGCATTATGATGTAATTTAGATGTTATCATGATGAATTTAAGAACTACTTTACCTTTTTTATTGATCAAATAAGACTTTTGATATCATACATTGATGAAAAATGAAGTTTGGTCCAATATTTTTGACTTTTTAAACATAAAAGACTTGACATAAAAAAAATATAAAGAACCTATTTGAAACTTTAAATTATGTTAAAGGACTCTGATGTAGTTTTTCCTACAATTTACTACTATAAACATATTATCTTTGGTGTGCCACTGCCACCACTAGGATTCTTCTTCTTTGTTGAGAGGGCTGGGGAGGAAATAAATGGAGTGTTCTTTATTAGTACCATATTTGAGTATGAAAACTCTTCTTAAGATATCATACAAAAAATTAACTTTCAATACTTCAATGCTTGAACTTTGTAGAAATTAAGATAGCTGCATAATTGTGTGCTAATGGTGGTTCATTTGTGATAAAGTGAAATTTAATTCCCTCTTTCATTTTATTTTATAGATATATAACATAGTTCGTGTAAATCTTTGTTTGCAGATTAAAAAGTTGGTGAATAATAAATACGCTGAAGGTGATCCACGAACAAGTGAAGATCAAAATGCTACAGAAACAGATGCACTTCCAGACTTCCAAGACATGCAGAAAAGGGTTAATGCTATAGAAATGACAGTTAAAGAGATGAATGAAAGTTTCAAGCCTAGGGATGAAATGAAAGAGATTCAAGTGTTGAAATCTGGAATCAGCTGGCGCCAAGGAAATGCTCAACTGATCAAGCATTCTACTCAAATGGATGAAGCAAAGGAGCATCAATGTATAGCTTTTTATGGACATAAGACAGGAAAATCATTGCAAGATGTTCCTGTAACAGAAATTGAAGTTCTGCCAAAAGACATCATGCTTGATCACAAGGCTGAATGTTCATCATATAGGATAAGTAGGAGAGGAGCTCATGAGTCTGGTGATCAGATGCTTGGATTGTGGGAAACTGCCAATAAGGATGGCATTATTGGCCTGACAGTCGGCAAGGCACAGAAGGACACTGCCCCTACTGGATACCATAAAAGGGAATCCAAAAACAAATTTCCTTCGGTAGAGTCCTTGATTGAAAAGGAGTTGAGTGTGGACAAATTAGAGATCTCAACACAGTTGCAACCGCTGCTGCCTGAAGGCAATAAGAGGAAGGTTTTAGAAAGACTTGATTCAGATGCTCAAAAGCTGATGAACCTTGAAATCACTGTACATGATTTGATAAACAAAATGGAAATTATTGAGAAGAGCGCACAGGGAAAAGGTATCGAGTACGATGTGGTTAAAGGGCAGCTTGAATCTGCTAAGGAGGCCATCACAAAGCTGTTTAATGCCAACCGCAAGTTGATGAAGAATGTAGAAGAGGGTACATCATATTTTTCTGGGAAATCAATAACAGTGTCGGATGAGAGTGGAAGTGGAAGTAGAAGGAGAGTTTCAGAAAAGGCTCGAAGAGGATCTGAAAAAATAGGACGGCTGCAGTTGGAGGTGCAGAGGCTGCAATTTTCACTTCTAAAATTGAATGATGACAAAGAAGGAAAAGGAAAAGGAAAAGCAATGATTGACGATCAAAATCCAAGAGTCCTTTTGCGAGATTATCTCTATGGCGGGACAAGGAAAAGCTACCTCAATAGGAAGAAGAAAACATCCTTTTGTGCATGCATACAGCCTCCAACTAAGGGAGATTGAGTCGGCAAGATTTTTAGCGTAGTTTAAAATATATGGGGCAAATGATAAATTAGCTTTCTTCTCTGTAAATTTTCCTTTAAAGTCTAGACATGTTTCAAGACCCTGCATTTTTTCTCCAATGGAGAGGATATGGGGTTCATGTAACATTTAGATCCTATTGTACATGTAGTGTACCGTTCACTCACTTGAAGAGACTATAGGATGGAAATTTCACCATTTCACTTTCTGAATCATCCCTTCCATCTTATTTTATTCTTGGTTAAATGAGTAGTTATTGCTTGGCTAGTACCATTTTTACCATGGTGGTGCCATGCAATTATCTTCCTTTTTTATTTGTTCCGCTCAGTCTCTTAAAAGTCATTTGTTCAACATACAGTGCTATAAAACTGAAGACATTAGAATTCATTTTGATAGAATGTTATTTCTCATTGAGAGCTATATGCACAACAACATTTCTACCAATAATACTAATACTAATAGATAACATTCACAAAAAACAATGGGATAAGAGAAGCTTTACTTAATCACAAAAAAAGGAAAAACTGTTTTT
>NC_021162.2:68684174-68708042 GCF_000331145.2 Cicer arietinum
CGAGGCCAAAAGTAAAAATTCTAAATTAGATGAACAGAGGTAGCAGCAGAAGTACCATGAGCATCTAACTGCATTCTTTGTTGTAAATGATTGGCCAAATTTTCTCGCACGGTCCTTCCCGAAGGATCAACTTGCTTGCAATACTGTTCTCGATATCCCGAATCGTGATGATCAGACAATGCAACCTCTGGATGTATGGTGTCTCCACAGTCAATAATTATATTATGAAGCAAACAACATGTCAAGATAATGCTAGGCAATTTCCTCTTATCAGGTCTCCACATAACCTTACTAAGGATTCTCCAACTCCCCTTCAACAGCGAAAACGCCCTCACTGCTAGTAGTCTTGCAGATTCGTGTTTGTAATTAAAAGCAGACTGTGAATCTGATACTTCATTAGTTTCGTAAGGTGTTATAAGCCATGGAAGAAGAGGATAACTGCACCCACCAACTACATATTCTCTTAGCACATCTCCACCTAAAATTCTTGCATTTCCATTCAACCGCTCCCCATTCTGTGATAGTTTGAAAAATGCCGAACACTTCAATAACCTCGAAAACGTCATTCCACCCGGCAAACCAGTCACAATATCAATGAACCTCGTTTCATGATCAACAATTCCTTGTAACAACATGCTGTAATTCTTTTCTCCATCGCACCAATCATCTGATGATTGAACCGCTGGAAGGGTCATCATGACATGTGTTGCATCAATGGCACCACAGCAATTAGGCAACCCATAAGACGCCTCGAAACTGAACTTGATTTCCTGCATTCTATCGAAATCCGGCCAATTCAGATGACGTTTAGCACGTTCCTCCAACGCTTCAATGAATCTCCAAGTCACCTGAGAAACCGTCGACTGGCCAACACCGAAAGCAGCTCCAACCGAGACTTGAGATTCACCAGATGCCAATCTTCTAAGAGCAATGGCAACTTGCTTCTCAACACTAAGAAGCCTTCCTTCTATATTGATAAGTCCTGATGGAGGCCTTGATATGAGATCCTCCCTTACAAGAGAACATATATATTCAAATGTAGTCTTTGATACCCTAAAGAAATACTTAAACCCTTGTTCCTCATCACTAGGTACTGAGTATCCTGCATATGTTTGCATCCATAATAATATACATATATATATCAATAACACATCTAAAAAAATTAATTAATTATAATAAATAATAATGTCATTGCTATTTAAAAATGGAGTGTGGTAAGAAAATCCCTATGAAAGGGAAAGGGTTTCCTTCTAGAACAACAACATGGGACAAAATCATGAAAAAGATTGAAAATTTAAGGGAGAAAGTACCTGGGGCAGTTGAATTTTTGTGCCAGAAAGAGTCCCACCAATCGGTTTCAGTGGTTTTGGGTTGAACAGGGACAGGGTTAACTTGTTTGTGTTTCTTGAACTTGTTGATACTCTTTTGGGTCTTGTTTGATTTCTTGGGAAGGGGTGCCATTGATTCAGTGTTCCTGGATATGGGTTAAGCTTAATCCGATATTAGAGTGAACAGTGTCAAGAGTGAAGAAAGAGTCGTGTCAAAAACCAAGAGGAGTTCATTTACTCAAGTGTGAAGTTGAATTGAATGTTCACTCTCAAGAGTTATACTATGGTCGATTTTGTTGTCTATTTTAGGATTTTATAAAATGTCCCACATAAAAGATAAAGTATTAGTTCATCAAATAACGTGGATTTGTTGGC
The DNA here is from genome assembly GCF_000331145.2 of Cicer arietinum. Taxonomy (NCBI): domain Eukaryota; kingdom Viridiplantae; phylum Streptophyta; class Magnoliopsida; order Fabales; family Fabaceae; genus Cicer; species Cicer arietinum. The sequence continues at coordinate 68,685,878 of NC_021162.2, forward strand.
CTGCTCTACAATAAGAAACTGCCAATACTTTTCTAATATTTCAAGGTTCAAATTGAATCAAACAACAAACATCATCGTTACTTGATCTACATATTTTTCCTCTACTTTTCCATTGGTAGTATCGACATATTTTTCCTCTACTTTTCCAACAAACAAATAATTTTAAGTGGCATTTTAAAAATAAAAAAATAAAAATTATTTGTGGTTTAGAAATTTTAAAGTACCATTAAAATAAATGTTGTTTGTCAAAATTATCTGTTTATTTATTGTAGACAGAAATAATTGGACTGAGATAATAAATAGTTAATAATAATATATAAAAAATATTTATTTATTTATGAAATATAGCAAAATTTAATAATTTTATTGTTGTGTGTAAATAACTTTAAACTGATAATTAAAAAGGAACCGAAGTATTAAATTATTTCTCCTTAGTCAACTTTAGTCACTTTTTTGTTACAAAAGAAATTATCTGGAATGATAAATATAAGAACTTGATAGATAAAATAATCTGAGTTTGAATTTGTTTACTAATTATTAATTAATATTTGTAATTAGAAAAATAGGACATTTTCCATTTAGAGGAATCTTAAGCAAACATTGGTTAGACTTTCAATTGACATGTAAATGTTTCAAACCATTTTTGTTGAAGGAAAAAAATAAGTTTTCCATAAGTCAGTTGATGTTAGTTCATTAATGACTGGATTGCTTTTGTTAATCTCTGCATAATGAGTTGAGATGTTTCAATTATTTCTTCTTGATTTCTTTCTCCATATTGGCCGAGGAAAATTATTTTATTTTGGTATTTGATCCTTCTCCTCTTGGCTTCTCTCGCTTGCATTGAGAAATATAATGACTAATGATTTGACAATTAGAACAAATCAAATTCTCATAAACTACGTTCATATAAAAAGCAAAACCATCTCTTTCTGCCATTATTTCCTCGTAGAACTTCTAAGAGAAAATAATGCAAAGCTGAATTCAAAGAAATGATTCCCTAATGGTATCATCTTTAATTGTTGTTCAAAACATTTTTGAAGATACTTATGTAAAAAAAGAAAAAAGTTTTGAATAACACTAATCAAATCAATATCAAATGTATTGGAGTACTAATAAATTATAAATGGATGATCTCTACTTTATAAAGACCTTGTGAATTGTTATCATCTCTAAAGGCATTTCCCAAGCAACCCTTTTCAATTTCATAATAGCTATTTTACATTTAAAAATAACTTATCAAAATACATAAATATTCAACATCCTATGTTGAAATGAAAACTATCTTCTAATTAAAGGTACAAACTTGTGAAATTAATAGTTATTTAAAAATACCCCTGCACTCTCTATGCCTATCTATATCTTCTGCAGCACAATTTAGAAACTCTCATGCCACAGTGTTATGGAAGCAATTAGTAACTAAGTGGAATACTCAATAATAAACAAAGCTTCTCCTCACACACTATTCAAACCTTCTGATTCATCTCTCATGGGGTTTGACTTGTGTGTATGGATCATATAGCTGCATACTCCAACAGCCTCTTCAACTGTCACATAAACCCATTTATGTCCTATTTCATCAAGGAATTTTGATTTGTTCAGCTTCTTTGTCACCTCACTTCCAGTGTTGACCAAAACAAGCTAAACACATAGGAAATGACGAGTAATTAACGCTCAATATTCTAAAGTGACAAATAATTTGAGACAAATTAGTATTTTAATCGGATTAGATAAAGTAAATAATTACTTGAATCCCTTTTCGGTCCACCGACTTCTTGAACTCTTCAAGCATACTTATTCCACTTGTATCAATGTTTGCTACAGCTGCGCCAATGGGGTAAGGAGTAAATATTATTAATTAAAGTGACACTAACGATCATTTACAACTATCTTCAAGGAAATTTGAACTTTGTCTCTAGAGATTACAAGTTCAAACTTTTATCACTACGTTGACACTTCATGAACTTATTTTGTTATTGGTTTCACGAATTCAAACAACAAAGACCAAATTTGAGTGCATCATGGAACCAAACTGTTAACTGTTTAATTACTTTAATTAAGAACTTACCAGTCATATCCACTATAACATACTGCAAACTGGTCTGCCCTGCCTCTTTTATTCTTTCTTCCTCCTCATCAATCCACCTTGTGATTCTATGAACAAAGTTTTCTAGTAAGTTTCCAATTTTATTGAAGGGAAATTATTTTTTGCATACAACTAAGAGCAAAATTCCAAATCCTCCAAGTGTCTCTTACCTTTCTCTTAAATAGCTTGAATTGGCAAAGTAAATTGGTGCATCAATTTCAAGAATTAGTATTCCAGGAATATTATGTGCATTTGGATAATGTTCTACATTTCTGTATGCTGCAGAATTTGGAATGTTTCCTAAAACAAATGTTTTAGGCCTTGCAACAAATAAAAGTAATCTTAGTAAAGATAGTGAAACCTGCATATAGACATAAAAAAACATATATTAATTTCAATAACATTTTATATCATAACACACACAAAAGTTAGGGAAAAAAGTATATGAGCACAGTGATACTTACTGCTATTCCTAAGCCAATTTCAACACTGCCAAAGACAACTCCAAAATATGCACTGAGGCATACTAAAAAGTCAAATTTGTCAATTTTCCATAAATGAATAGCTGCTTGAAAATCTATGAGTCCAAGCATTGCTGATACAATTATGGATGCTAGCACCACCAGAGGAGTGTAATAGAACAAGGGTGTTAGAAATAACAATGTCAACATTACTGCTATTGACATTACAAGGTTTGATGCTGCAGTCTTGCATCCAGCATTGTAGTTCACAGCCGTTCGCGAAAATGGTGCTGAAATAACATCCAATTTTTATGTCACATTTGTTGGCAGATATTTGGTTGGTTGTTCAATTTATATATTTTTTGTAGTGGTGAAAGGTGAAGACTAAAAAATCAACTTAGAGGTTAGTGATACTTGATACTAATAGTAATAGATATTAATGAAAAAAGTACCAGTTGTGAGGTAGCAAGAGGTTAATGAACCAAAAATATTCATGGTTCCCATAGCCAACATCTCTTTATTGCCATCAATATAGTAATTCTTACACATTGCAAAGCTTCTTCCTACAGCTATTCCTTCCTGCACATTGTGACGTCAACAAGTTTCTTAGATATATATTTTTAAGTGTTAAAATTCCATTTCATTTTCTAAAAAATTCTTACATCAATAGTTGATTTTTCCAAAAATAAACAAAGTAGTAAGGTTGTGATTTTATTAGAGTTGAAATATTTTGTACTCACCGCAAGAGCTATAATACCAGTAATAAATCCAGTTTTGATGGCTATGCCCAAATAAGGTGACACAAACACTAAATCTGCTGCCGAAGGTGGATTTATCCCCTTCTTCAATTTTCCTATCTGAAATTAACAACATGCAAATACTAACTATCACTTAACTTCACAAAAGAATATAACATTCATGGATTCATACAATTTTGATCTAGAATTAATTTTGTTTTAATTTTTTGTTAAATTATAAATTTTGAATTCATTGGGCATGCACAAATTAGTTTTACACTTGATGAATCCAATCTAATAAAAAACTTATTATTTTGCCATGTTCATACCATTAATAAAGTACACTTTTTAGGACGAGATGTAATGGCAAAATAATTGACATTTTTTTTACAGAGCCAAAATAATTGATTTTGGTTGAATGCATTGTAAAATTAGCTTTAGATCGATAGTGCATATCTTTAAAGTCAATTATTATTATCATAAAAAAAAAATTATTATACAGGTTACATATGCATCCAATTAAATCATTGTATATTACTTTGTTATGCTAGTTTTATAAGTATGTCAAAAAAAACCTTTATTTATATGGTGAGATATATTGTATGTAAATTTATATCGACCAGTGGTTACAATTAAATCAAATCTAATAAAATTATATGTTTATACAAATGGGAGCCTAACAGAAACAGTACTAATGGGTCCACGTTAGGGTAATAATTGTGGGTTGGTCCAATAACAACAACCTAAAAAGGCCTAAAAAACATGTGATTGTGTGTGCCATCTATTCATAGTGGTTTTTTTTGGCTATGTGTGAGTCACGAGTGCATTGCGATTTGTGAAAGGAATGAGTAATACGAAAATGCAAATAGTAGAAACATTTTGTAACTGACCACTTGAACACCGTGCTTCTCGGCATGAGTGAAATAAACCAATAGACTTCCCAATATGACACACGTCAATGGAGCCATTGCTGACACCCAAAATAACTTCGGTTTTCGTTTGCTCTGTCGTCACAATCATAACACATTCACTTGTTTATTTTAATCAACTTCAACAAAATATAAATAAACATTAACATAAACATTTACTTAATCACTCAAGAAGTTAAATTATGCTTACTTCCAGTATGCAAATTTTATCACTTTAAAAACTGTTCTTACACCATCTCCAATGTTGGAAAAAATTAAACATTGTTCTTAAGTTGTTTTTGAAGTTAAGGATAATTTATGAATTTAATGAACATCTATTGTTAATATAAATGGTTTTACATTTACACCACGAGTTATACTACATATAATATTAATTACACTGGTTAATTAATTAATTTAATTAATTAATATGAGTAGTATTATATTTAAAAAATCGAGTAAATGTTTTATAATAATAATTTCAATATTAGATGAGATGATAAAATTAATAGTTACAATAATAAATTTGGTTTACGTGTATTGTGAATTTTCTCATAATTTATTGGATATACGGTATAAAAAATAAAAATAAAAATTCAATGAGAAACAAAATTTTTAAAGCAGCTATGTCCAAGTGGGGATCAACAAAATATATTTCATCAGGTTTATGGCATATTTGTTCTGAAGTGGGAATCAAATTAATGTCTACAAGTTTACCTAATTTGGCTAAAAAAAGCATTATTTAATATATTATTATGATATAAATTTAATGGTATTTTCCATTGAATAGCTTACGGTGTAGTATAACAATTTGTCATGGGCGTAGGTGGCTCGCCAAAAGAAAGGATCTAATGTCAATTTAATTGAAAATTGGGATACTTTGAAGAAAGTATAATTCGGTTAGTTAGAGTTAGGAGTGACAATGTAGAATAAGTTGGTTTTAAAATTCCATTCCCCAAGAAACACGGGGGTTAGGATCTTATCGGACCCTCACAATCACAATATATTTTTGTTTGTTTAGTTAGCATTATAAGTTTGGGGAATTAAGTAATAATAAACACATTATAATTGATTAAGGTGTGGGTTAGGTATGAGTACTTACGAAGTATCTTGCGAGGAAGAGGTAGAAAAGAAAGCAAAATCCCAAGACAGCGGTTTCCCACCTCCACTGCATTAGTAAGAAAATAAGATTTGTTTATTTGAAAGAATAATATGTGACGGAGTATAAGAAGAAAATGAATTACCTGACTAGTTTGGGTGAAAACAGAACGCAAAACTGACACAACATCAGATTCACGTGTGAAATGCTGAAGACCAAATATCGCTTTTAATTGTTGCAGACAAACTACAGTGGCTGCTCCTCCCATGAATCCTACTATCGCTGCATGTGATAGAAAATCCACAATAAACCCTAACCTGCATTCATCAATTCGCTCAATCATTCACTATATTATTCATTAATTATACATAATAATATCAAAACTTACACACCCATTTCAAATTTTAGTGCTCTACATCAAATATTCAACCTCAAATACCCCAATCGCACTAAACAAGTTTATTCCAGAATTTTATTAATTAATCTCGGTGGTCGGTGAATCTCATAATTGCAAAATACAAAATGATTTGACAAGAAAAATTAATAAAGACAAAAAATTCCAGCGCACCTCACAGCCTATTGCTGATCGTTTATTTTTATTTCAGAATAATATAACTTCGCTATAAATTATTAAGTTTGGAAAAAAAGTAATATAATGAATTTAATATCTGTTTATTAATTAGATAATAAACTAATATTATTCTACCAATATATATTTCTTTCTGTTTGATTGTGAAATTTTATCAATAATAATGAATGAAGTATCATAAATATATAGTAGTATATAAGTAATAATTTTTATAAATATTTTTATTTTAAATAATATATAAATTTTATTATTTAATTTATTATTAATAATTAATTTAAGATTTTAATTATTGAATTTTTAAAATTTAAACATAAAAAATAAATTTTCAGTTAATAATTTAATAGAAACGGTGGATATTTGTGATAAAAAGGTTAGAATTCTATCATATGTTTTGGCAAGTTTTGAAACAAAATAATTTTACTAGTAATATTCATACTCTCAATTTAGAAAAGCGCGTCTGTCAAAAAGAGAATTTACAAAAGCACCAAAATATCATGATTATATATTATTTTCTTTGTAAGATGGAAAAAGATACCTCACCATATACGGTTCATAAATTTCTTACATAAATAAAAAATTGTGTGTTCAAAAAAGTTAGTGGAGTATATATAACTAATTTTAATTGATTTTAAATAATTTATCAACAATTTTTTAAAAACAAACTAAAATTTACTTTTATTTCATTGTATTATGTTTTCACTTGGAAACAAAATAAAATACTCCTTTTAAAATAAAATTCATATAAGTAAAATGAATCTATATTCTTTTAAAAGAAATATAAACAAAAATTAGCAATTTTTTATTTAATAATAATATCTCTCAAATATGGTTAATTTAACTTTTTATATTTTCAGTTATCTAATTTATTAATCATATAAGATAATTTTAGACTTTAATTTTTATAAGAGATTAAATGTAGTCAACAACTTTTTCTTAATATGCACAAGTGGAGTAGTACCTAAAGAGGCCTAGTGATAATTGAAGAAGTCCAGCACAGAATGTAGCTGTAAAAGCAAGGTGGAGATAAAGCGTTGGGTTTTCATTTGGATTAACTTCACGGCTCAATATTGAACCTATTAGAAGCGATCCAACCGCCACAGTTCCAACCGCCACATCTCTCGAGCTACCCATCATTGCATAAATAATTGGTGGTATAACGCTCGAATCTGCATTCATAATTCATATCTAAAATTAATTTCTTCCTTAATAATGTCAAAATCCAAAATTCGTCAAAAAAGAATAATCCCAAAGAGAAATAATAATAAAAATTGACCAATATATGATTTGAGGTTCATATTGATGACATGTCGAGATATTTACATTTTTCTATAACTTTTTTATTTACTTTATATTATTTTGAATGTTTTATTTATCATTTTTTATTTTTAATTATTTATTATTTTACAATATTAATTACTTTTTATCTACTTATATATTTTTATTTGTTGAATTTCAACTTATTAAATTTATCAATCAAATGTAATTAATAGAAATATTTAAGCAAATAAATCTAATTTTATCATTAAAATTAACAAAAAAAAATCATTTTTTTAAGAATGACACACAATTGATCAAATCAAACAAGTAAAATAAGACGACGATAGTGTCATATTATACTTCTCAATAATAACCCCCATATAACCACAAAATTTACTATTTAAATCAGATATAAAATGTTTAACTTAATAATATTAACATTTTTTACTTGTTCATATATGCTTTTTAATTATGACTAGAGTAATTGCATAATCCTCCCGTTGACTCAAATATAAAAGATGAAAATGAAATTAGAAATAAAAATGTCATATGGTAAACCAAATATAGTCATACTTGGTAATTCTACATATAAAAAATTGAATTAATTTCATCCTATTTAATATTATATTTTTCAGAATATTTTTTTTATATACAATTAAATATTTTTACTTATAATTGAAAAAAATTAAATAAAAATAACTACTTTTCTTAATTTATATGCAATTAATTATCTTTACTTATAATTGAGTCCGTTAATAGAGAGAGAAAAATATAAAGTTTGTATTACAACGTGAATCTTTATAACTAGCAAAAAAAAAACTCTCTTTAGATAATATTCACAAATAGAATTTGTATTTTGACTTAAAGTTGTATTCGACTTAGTTAGATTCTGTGCAACGCAATGAATCCAATACATTGTGAAGTTTGGAGTATTGAAAGATGTTGGATCCAATAACAAATTTGAGAATGGAGAGGATACAAACAAAAATATAGCTTGCTAGGATGATAATAATAATAATAATAATAACAATATTAATAGAGTTGAATTATACTCACAAAGTCCAAGAATTGGAGGGAGGTTGGCGAGCTTGGCGTAACTAATCCCTTGTGGAATAGCCAAACTAGCAATGGTGATCCCAGCAATAAGGTCTGATTTCAAAAACTGAAGGGTATAATGTGGGGCCCACTCCAAAATGGGGAAAAAGTATTGAAGTGCAAGCACAAACCTCTTTGAAGTGGGTTGGTTCTTGAACTTTTTCAATGGGTCATCTTGGAACAGAGTCTCTTTCATAGAGTGTTTGAAAGACTCAATGAAGGGTTTAGGTGGTGGTATAACCACACGTTGCACACTCTCAACGTTCATGGCTGATGATGGGCAAGCATAGTCTCTATTACTCATTTCTTAACACAACACTAAATTATGTCTTTTATTTGGCAGGGGAGTATAATCTATACTTTATATATAATTTTAATTGACAGGCTTTAATTGGTTGTAGCTAGCAAACTAGGACTATATACAGGGTCCATGTGTTGCCAAATGTAAAAATGTTTTATTAACTAGTAAAAGAAAAGGGTAAGTGGTGAATTGAGAATAATGAGGATAAGGATGAAGGAATTGGCAAGTTGTTATGAGAGAGTTGTGAATATGGAAATGGCTTTTTATAAGAAAAATTTGATTTACAGTCGTCGTTTGTGTGGTCGGTGTATTGGGATTCTGTCTTGTGGATGATTAATTATAAATTTACTACTATTCGGAAGAAAAATAAAAACATTTAAGGTATCTTGGGTTGTAAATAGAAAGTGAGAAGATGGAAACATATAAAAAATAATAAAAGAGTATCAGAAGAGAGAACGAAAGACAATTATAATATATTTTATTTGATGATTGGTATAAAAAAAATTTAAAAAAAATAGAAGAGAAAGATATATGTTTAATTTAGTAAAAAAAAAAAGAGAGAGAAAGAGAAATGTGTTTAATGTGTAAAAGGATAAAATATCCTTATTTGTATATTATTTAAATATCCTTATTTGATTATCCTCGACTCATAAAGTCAGTCAATAATAATCCACGTATTTCATCCAAATTTTTATCTAAATAAATTAACTTTTGCTAATATATTTTTGTTTATAAATAAAACTAAAGGAAATAAATTGTTTTTTTACAAGTTCGTCATTGTACATTTCAAACAATATATTTATACACAAATTAAATGTTGAAACAATTTAAGAATGGTAAAATGGGTGGAGTTGAATGATAATGGATAAATCAAAATAATCTCATTATAATCCAATAAAAGTTCTTAAAAAAATTCAATTCATCCATTATTATATTTTAATGGTTTGATATCCATCTAATCTCTTTAGTAGTTTTTTAATATTGTAATAAATGATAAATCTAAAATAATAATAATAATAATAATAACAGATTTATTAATTTTAGAAATAATGTTATTTACTATTTTAAAAATCTGTTTTTTTATAAAAGTAAAAAAAAAAATACTTTAAAAAAACTGTGTGTATATTTTTTATAATAATTTATTTATAAAGGTAATTTCAAAATTTTAAAAACAGTTTTTTTGTTTTAAAGATAAAATTTTGTTTTTAAATTTTTTTGGTAGCATTTTAAAAAAGTAATTTTTAATATTTTAAAAATAAACAAACAATTATTTATTATTAATTTAATAAAAATATGGTGGTTGGGTGGACCGGGCGAAATTTTGACAATTCACACAACAACAGATGATGACTCGCTGCAGAGTTCTAACGATTGGCGGAGCTCCGACGACCTTCTTTGATGATATGATAATTAGTAGAGTTCCGAATGTCTGACTTCCACCTACCACCTCCTATTATTAACATAATTAATTAAAAATTATTATAATTAAATTATATTTTAATTTAAAATAAAATAACTTATTTTAAAAATAAAAATAAAACAAATCATTTTTTAAAATATGTTTATTACAACTAGTGTTTTACTAACAGTTTGTTTATCAATAAAATGAAATATCATTTTTTTTAAACAATTTTCTTAAATAATAAAAAAAAATTGAAAAATAAAACTAAAATAAATTTTGGAATTGACTATATTTATTGGGTATAAGGAGTTGACTATTTTAAATTAATAAAAGAACTATTTTTAAAATAAAAATATATATAATACATTGGATTGTATTATAATAAGTATGTATAATTCATTAGATTTTACAAAAATACTGGATGAATTGTTAGGTTTTTTTTCTTGTCATATATATTCTTTTTTTTTTTTAAAGAAAAAACTAACTACTATATTCTATATTAATATACATGCAAAATTCTTTCTCTCTCTGACTTTCTTCGCAGGTTAGAAGAGAAAAGGGAAAGTTATGGGCCCCAAACCTTTTAGTTTCCCTTCTCCATTTCTCTTATCTTCCAAACAAGTCAAGTATATGTTTGGAATTGCAATTAGCTTAATTTATCGCATCTTAAAGAGCTTCACCTCAATTCCACTAAGCTACAAATTGTAATTTTAGTATTGCCACACGTATGAATGTGAAAACACTAATTTTCAAACACCGTAAATCTTCAATTTCTCACTTAACTCTCTAATTCTTACTTTTCTCGCATAAATTTCTCTTAAGACAAATATACCATTAAAATAAATAATAATAAATATTCAAAAAATACTTGTTAAATAATTAAAAAACAAATGAAATTTCGAAATTTATACTTTCACTATCTGGAAATTTTATAAAGTAGTCTAATTCTTTAATTCATTTGAATATAATTTTTTTTCTTAACTTAATCACTAAGTTATGTAGTTAGATATTAAAATAGTTTGATTTTTAATATATTTAATTTTAAAATCATAAAAATATTCGTAATGTTTAATTTAATTAAAAATATTGATATTGTTGTATTGTATATTTTTTGCGATGAATGATTTAGATTTGTATCCAAAATCTATATATTTTACATATTTTAGTTTACTCAAAATGCTTGTTAGTTTTTTTATCGGCAAATGAAGAAAAAACATTATCTCTCAATGTATCAAGATTATTCACTAAAATTCATTTGTTTAGGTTTCATTATTGTTTAGTAAAAATATTAAATTAAAAAGAATGATAACTACGAAGAATAATTAGAATGTAATTAAGATTTTTTGTTTCAAATGTATGATTGCAAATGATAGATTTTTCTCTCATTTTTATAATTGCTTTCTTTTTTTTTTTATAATTATTTTGAGTGCGGTAGGAGGGACCCATTAGAAGACTAGAGTGTGCAATATTAGTGGGAGAAGAGAAGAGGAACGGTGGCATGCTTTTTTAGATAGCTGGGGAAGGTGACATGCTAACCAACAGTTCCTCAACTTCAATACATTATTCCCTTGCAATTGTTTTGGAGTATACTATACATTATGCAGTATGGAGAGGGATTGTTCTGTAGGCTGTTTGCACACTTTATGAGTATAATTGATCAATATTGTATTTGTTATAGGTATCATTTTGGACCAAAACATAATTGAAAGGATTTGGTGTAATGAATTTTGTCCAACTTTTGTACACATGATTTGACATGTGTCTAGTATTTGTATATTAAATGAATTGGAGTATTTTTGTATTTTAATAATAGTATTATACTTCATATTTAAAATAAAATATAAAAAGTTAGATGTATTTATTTTATATGAAACATGTCAATAGAAAGAAAGCGAGAGATATAAGTGGGAGTTGAGTCTAGCGAAAAGAATTAGAGTTTTACAAATTTAAATATATGTTAGAAGATATATTCACAATTTAGTGTCTACGCACCTCAAATGAGATTATTCTATGTAAATAATTTATGAAAAAATAAAAAAACAAAAAGAAACTTGAGATGTAACAAACAATTGAACTAAAAAGAAATTGAGAGATACAAAATGAGAGAAATTTCATATAAATATTTTATCTGAATTTAGTGAAATGCAATATTTAATGCAAAAATGGATTACAAAGTCATCATATAATTAGTATAATATTCTAACTACGTTAATATATTAAGTTACTCACTTATTATTTGTAGCACTATAAAATATTAATAAAAAATACACGATATTTATGGGACTATACTAAAACTCAAGTAAATAATTCTAGAAGATACAAACTATTATATCATTAAAAATCTTATGAGGAAATTCAAATGCATAAAATCATAGTAAAATAAAAAAGTACATCTGAAATATTTGAATATTTAAAAGAAAAATATCTACCAATTAGTATGTCTCAAGACTCAAATATATTTATAGATTATATATCAAAGAGATGATCACATTGCAGCAGAAGTAAATCCACTATCTTGTGGTCTAATTGACCTCTTTTATTTGAACATGATGTTATACTTTAATATTTAAATTAATTAAATATTTAATATATGTGTGCTATTTATATAAATTATATATATTTTTTCTTTTTAAATAATAATTACTAATTTATTCTCTTTGAAAAATATACACCTATCTACTTCTTCTAAAGTTTGACTCGATTTTACGGTTTTAAACAGCAAAATCGCACGAGTTATTAATTTTAGTTGGACTTTTGAATAAATTTACTTTTAACAATTTAGTATTTTTAATTTAAGTTTAAAACATCATCACATAAGTAGTACTTATGTGACTGATTTAAGAAAAAAAGTAAAAACTTAATTTCACCTTATTAAGAATAGTATTTAAGTATTCTTAATATTTAATTAACTAAATCAACAAAATGAAGTTCAAATTTAACATTTTATAATAAATTTATTTTATAATTTAGCTTCTTCTAAGACTAAAAAACAATAGTAATTAAATGTATCTAATTTTATTGATTTTATCTGAAAAATACATCAGTTTACTAACTTACCTTTAATTATAATGTTTATCCTCTCACAATATTATTAAAACAATTTTAAAATATTTTTTAAATAATAAAACTAAATAGAATAGATTAATTGATATTTATTTATATTTGAGACTATGTATATTTTTTACTTATAATTGAGTTACGATAGAATAGTATTTACATACAACTCTTAATTTTGGTCTAAATTTGTTTGTTTCAAATTTAAATATACATCATAAATTATAAATAACTCTTAAAAATATAGGACATTAATATTAACACTTAAATTTAAAAAAAATTAAATGATACTATAAAACTAAAACAAATAAATAAAATATATTATACTCTCCGGAGAAGTAAATATATGCAAAAGTATTGTTATATATTTAATTTTAAGTAAATAAAATTACTCAAAATAATACATGATTTTTTATAGTCAATACATGAAGTTTTTACTAGTTACTAATACAATTATACCCGCTCACCTCGTGTCTTGTGCTTGTGAATTGTGATATTTGTGCGCAACACACAAATCAAAGTATAATCTACGAAGCTCACGCGTCTTCTTAGGGTTTGGCCAATAGCTTCACCACTCTCCCACTTAGCTTTCAGATTGTCTCCACTCTATCCAATATTTTATCTATTTTCTTGTGTCTGTCGTTGATCTTCTTACAAACATTAAAATGTTTTTCACACTAGGTTCGGATTGGGTACACTTTGTTGCCTTTTATTGGTCAAAAAATGTTCACAAAATAAAAGTATTGCAATTGCGAATTAAACTATTTGAAATAATGTAATTCATTCATCTAATTATATATATATATTAAAAAAATTGTAATAATTAGAAAAAAGAAATATATATTTTATCAAGCTATTTTCATTTTAATTGTTGGTTGATTTTCTATTAATATAAATGCAAAGATAATAATATTTTAGAAGTTGAGTATATAGTAATAATTGAATGGTAATATAAGAATGAAATAATTAAAGTTACATTAAAAATGGTGAATAATATATTCATTTTTAGATATTTTTTTTTATTGCTAGTGACACATATTATAATACGGAAAAAATATTTTATTATATATCTTAGTCAGTAAGTTATACTATCTTAATTAAGTGTATTTAGTATTTTCTATTTCAGTTTTTATTTTGTTGTAGTTTGTTATGTTTCTTTCTATGTATGTTCGAAAGTCAAATACGAAAGTATCAACAAATCAAATATTTTAAGACATAAGAGACTTTATTGTTACTGACAAGATTCAAGTTGTGCAAAACATGAGTACATTTTAGATTTTAGGTGTCTTGGGATAGAGATGAAAAAAAAATTCAAAGTGATATGGCCAATTGAATTAGTAAGCCTTTTGAGATAATAAATAATTAATAATATTAAAGAAAAATAAATAATTTTAAAATATAAAATCACCCACAATATTTAAACTAATTCGAATTCATCGAATCATTTTCTCTTTTTTCATTTTTACATTCGAACCAATTAAATCATGTTTGCAAAAGTAAAAAATCAAACCGTGTCTAAATCAACATCATTTGACCCACCCTATTAATGGGTATTATGTTCTAGACTTGTCCAACCCTAATTTTTTTTTTTTTGACCCACTACTCCTATAAATTTAAGTCATAGAAAGTGATATTTAACTACTAAAATTGAATGCATGCCTTGTCATTTTAAAATGAAATTCATATCAAGCGTTAGGATCTACATAAATTTTATCAATTAATAGTGTTAGAGTCAAGATTGTTATTGCTTTTAATAAATGCAAATATATGTGGCAACTAATTCAATCGCCCTTGCAGTTGTGGAATGCATCAAAGGTTTCTAACTGAATTGTTGTAATATTAGAGCATATTATTAATGATTGCAAAAGTCTTTTGTCTGAATTCAGGAAGATTAGTGTCAATTTCATAGGTAGGAACTTTAACTTATTAGCCCATAGACTTGTTGGTTGTAAATCGTGGTTGGGCCTCCCATTAGGGATTAACTATTGCTTCCCTTTGTGGCTTTCTGCCTCTTATTTAATGAAGCTGTTAATTTTTTTAGGTCAATGTGGATAGAGTAAAAATTGTTATGGACGACTGACTTTTAAATAGTGTAATAATATTATGAATTTCACATTAATTATATAAAACTGATTCTTAAGTTATGAGGTTTTTCATCTAATAAACTAATTTTTTGAGTTGGACTTTTGTTGTGAGCGCAAGTCTTAATATAACATGTTTACAAGTCTTTTTTTTTTTAGATTTATGTTAATTTGTCGATACATTAAAATTAAATTTTAATATCTAATATATTTTTTTTAAAGAATTCAACATTATATTTATTTTATAACAATAACTTTATATATGTCAAAATTGACATATGTCGGGAAATGTAAATAAATTTATGATTTAACATAGAATCAAATATTAATATAATAATAATACATTTATTTATATTTAATTAAATAGGATAATAGATCTACAATAATGTTTTAGTGATCTATAATATGATCTTTTAATTAAATAGATTTTTTTTAAATCTTTAGTATTATCTATTTTGATTTTAATAAAAAATATGACCCGATCTAAGTTTGTATTAGACTAAATCATATTGTATATATTAAAAAAAAAAACTCAAGTTAAATATTGACAAGAGATAAAATTAAAACTCAATAATAATTTATACAATATTTATAAATTAATTTTATAAGGATAAATTAACCACAAAAAAGTGTTGCACGCTACAAAAATGTCACGGACATCTACCTCGTTTTGAGTTTTTTCCAACAAGACAAAAGTGCCAACTATTTAATTTCCTATGATTTTCCGTCGTTTGTAGTAGTAACATGCATGCATTAGATACGCAACTCTTACAAGAAATTGATCAAACATTTTTTAAAACAAATTTACTTTTGATAATTTATTATTTTTTAAAATTTAAATTTAAATCAAGGTGATATCAAAAGTTGACCATCAACTATATGTGGTCTATAGTGAACCATAAATAATAGTCATAGATTAAATGAATTAAAATCCTCTCTATTTTTCATTATCTTAATTTCTTATTGTAATTATGTGTTCTATCTTTTTAGAAAAGGAGAAGGTCTCAACTCAAATTAATTAGTAGTTCTATTAGATCTTCTTGTACCACCACTCACATAGAATATTTGCTTCTTCTTCGTCTCTCTTCGTATGCACCCAACTAGTGCCATTAGTTTCACAATCACCATCTTCTCCTAAATCATAAAAATGTACTCATTTTTTCTCTTTCTTTTTATTTTCCTTGAAATTCTTATCCGCTACTTTTGGCATTGACTTTTAAAATGATGTTAGGAACTTCACATTTTACCACTCTTCTCTTTTATCCATTTTGTTATGGGTACAATTGAATTTTGAAGAATTTTATTTCTGCTATGAAATTTTGTGACCAGGGAAAAAATTGTGTTGGTGGTGGCTGAGACAACGAAGAACCCATGTGTGCATTTTTTTATGGGTACATGTTGTAGCATTTGTAAATGTTTCCTATGTAAATATTTTGTTAATCTTTTAATTTGTGAATGTGTCTTTTATTAATTAATTTAATTTTTCTATGTATTTTTTATTAATTATTTGATTCATAATTACTAGTGCTCAAAACCATTTGAATTCACTTAGTCCAAACAACAACGAAAAATAATGAAAATGGTAATTAGATAGTATTAGTTAATTTTAATTAAAATCATTAACATTTTCTCTATTTTATTAGTAATATTTTCATGTGGAATCGTGTATTTATTCATTTGTTATTTTATTGATTGTAGGTGAAGATTAAAAGCCAATTTGTTGTTGAAGATGGAATATTGACAATTTAGTGGACTCAATTTCTTAATGTTTTTTGAGATTATTATGTATGACACAAGATGTTTATTTTAAATGTTAGTAAGACGTTTTCCAATTAGATAGTATTAGTTAATTTTAATTAAAATCATTAACATTTTCTCTATTTTATTAGTAATATTTTCATGTGGAATCGTGTATTTATTCATTTGTTATTTTATTGATTGTAGGTGAAGATTAAAAGCCAATTTGTTGTTGAAGATGGAATATTGACAATTTAGTGGACTCAATTTCTTAATGTTTTTTGAGATTATTATGTATGACACAAGATGTTTATTTTAAATGTTAGTAAGACGTTTTCCACTACTACGTAAAAATTCACTACAGTGCACTATGGTGAAGTTTAACTATTTTTTTTTTTTTTTTTTATCGTTGTAAGACTTTTATGTTAATTTTTAATATATATGATGAACACCTTTTATTTTATTAAATAGTTTGTCACTTAAATGTATAGCAATAGAATCAAAACCGTAGGTATAATTTTTATAAATTATGGCTAAATTATATACCAATAGTAAAATATCCGTAGGTAAAATCAAATGCTTACTGCAATGGAAAAAATTCACTCACTATACCCTATAGCCACAGCGAAAATCTGTAGGTATTGGGTAATTATATACCACGGAAAAAAAATGCAATCGGTATAAATAATTTTCGCTATTCCTACGATTTTTATACATTTACCTACAGATTTTCATTGTCACTAAACGTAAAATTTCTTGTAGTGTAAAATTATTAACAAAAAATATTTTTATTAATGTATTTAATTTCAACACATTATTTAACACTCTGCCATTGTCTTTAAACCAACTTTGGGTGACTTGCCTTAATCTATATTGGTAAAAAGATCTGAAAAATAATCTACGGATTCCACACTTTAATTAAGTTAATTACTAGTTCAAGTTTTAAGATATAAAATTGCATATACTAGGGTCTTAGATCTGCCCATAATATTCTTTTTGTGAATTTATTGAAGTAAATATATATATAAATAAAATAATTTGCACTCATAAACTAGGGTCTTAGATCTGCCCCAGTTATGTTTGTTTGTAAAAAATAATTGTATATAGTAATTTTTTTTTGGGAAAGGTGTGTAAGGCGTAATTATATCGTTGTATAAAGATAAGGCGAGCGGCAAAGAGAGAATATAATAGAATTGGATCGAATCAATGTCCTTTTGAGGGAAAATATCGAATGTATTTTAGTTATTAAAAAACAATAAATATCTGGAACCAACAGAAGTAATATTTAGAAAAATAATAATATTTTTTAGTAATCTGATGGAAGTAATATTTTTTGTATAATTGATATGGATGTCTTGGCCTATCTTCAATAGCATATTAGATCGCACGTGCCAACTTGTGTCGGTATTATTTGTCGTCCAACTTTCAAATACGTGTTTTTTTTACTTCCTCTTTTAGGACCAATTACAGTTACAGCTAATGAATGCCAAACAAATATTTCAAATATGATTATGACTCAATCGGCAAAAATTTAACTGCAAATTAGAAAAAGAATTAGGTAAAATTGATAGTGAAAAAAACCTCTTAATTTTTATCATTTTATTAAATAATTATAATTGTTATTATTAAATAACTATTAAATTAACAGTTGAAGTTTATTATTAGTGTAAAATAATTTATGTTTGTGGAAATTGAATTTTTTTTAATCTATAAATAGTTTTATTTCTTCTTTACTTATTTTTATTCATTGTTGTCTTATGCAAGACCGACAAAAGGATATGACACCGACAAATATTAGTAAAAAAGAAATACACCTACAAATATTTTATGTCTTGAATGATAAAAAAAATATTGTATTCTTGGATTTTTTGAACTAAAATTAATAAAATTTTATATAAAATTAATATTTTTCTAATAAATATTAAATTTGCTGATTTTATTAATTATTAATTAAAATATAAATTTTCTAGAGAATAGATTATACAAATTTAATAATAATTTTGTATTCTAAAATATTTGAAAAATAAATTTTGAACACATAGTTGGTAATTAAACCAAAATATTATTATTAAATTAAAAATATTTGTCTCATCTTTAAATTTATCATAAATCTAATATATTTTGGATCAATACAAATATGTGTCACGATTTACTTAATTAAAAAACTTTATCATTCAAAACTTAAGTCTATAAAGAGAGTCAAATTCAAAAGACTAACCTATTAGGTGAAAGAATCCTACAATTTAAATAGATTATTGAATATTTTTTATATTTTTAACGTGAGACTCATATTATTAACAAGTGTTAAAAAAAAATATTTTCACTTTATCAACATTAATTCGAAGATAGTTATTTTTATATTTTACTCCCTTCATCCACCTCTTTATAGGAAGTTGTTCAACTGTTAATATTCAGTTGAGTAGCTTCATCTTGTTTATAGATAACTCTTTATGTAAATAAGGAAAATTCAAATTTAAAAGATCAATTATTTAGATTTGAATCGATAAAGAGAGCTTAAATCCAAAAGCCAGTCCTATGATTTAAGTACTACAAAGCACTTAACAGGGCGTAAAAAGCTGGGCAAATTGTTGACTTAGTCATTATCGATATGATATTTCTTCGTCTGCATTATTGTTTGACTTTTTAAGGTACATTATATCCATGGAATCGGCATAACCAGATCAACCAGACATATAAAGCCCAAGAACATAAATTTAGGAGCAACTGGACAGACATTGACATTGACCAGCAATCCACATGATGCCACAAATATTTTCTAGGTGAATATGGCTCTCATGTCTAGCTACTGCAGCATGGGGACACCTTGCATTATACATAAAAAATAAAATCCAATTTTAGGATAATAATTGAGTTATGATATGATGAGTGAAGCACTAAGGCCCCCCACAACAATAACTCTTTAGTTGGAGAAACTATGTTTTGCATCACTAATAGTTTGTTCAGGAATTAATCTATATAGTTTTATTTTAAATAGTCAATATTACTTAACTTTGTTAGTGGAAGAGGGAGAAGTTATACTTCCGACTCTAAAAATCAAAATAAATTAAAATTAATTATCGATATTTATGAGATTTTAATATCACATTTTTATTTAAAATTTTATATATATATATATATATATATATATATCAATTTTTTTATATATATATTCAATATTTTATTCATTCTTAATCGATATGAAATTAAATATTCACAGTTAAATTTCAAGATTAACAAACTTTTTGAAAATTTATTAGAGAATAAACAATTGAACAAAAGTAATAAAGAACCACATAATTTGTATACAAATGATGATGATTATTGTAATGGAAGTGACTAGTCTGATGATGTTGATAAGAAAAGTTTTTCTCAAATTATGTTCATCCGTGTATTTTTTGTTTTTGAGCAAACCCATATTATGCGCACCCCACTTCATTATAGGCTTTTTGAGGTTAAGAGGCCTTTGTTTCTTTTTTAATGGACTGGAGCATCTGCTGATCTCCACTAAGCCCATATCAATTCAAAGGTAGGGGTGCCTATGTATCTTCCTTCCATGGGCTTCTAATTTAACATGTTTTTTTATTTATTTATTTCACTAATTTAACATGTTTTCTATTTATTTATTTCACATGAGAAAAAAAGAAATGAATAAAGAAAGAAGAAAAAAAAGATTAAACAACTAAGTCAACTCTAGTAACATTGAAGACATTTTTTATATGAATTCACTAATAACAACTAGAGGATCGACACAATTAACTCTCATTTTGCTTTAGAATGTTTATACAAGAGTTATCTTTTTAAAGAATGTATCAAAGAGTTATATTTCAATATTTTATTAAAAACTCACAAATATCTGCCAAAAAATTAGTGTAATATGGAACTTGTTGTTGGGAAAAACCAGAGATAATTAGCGATAACTATCTCAATAATGTAGAATATTTTTTCCCTCACCTGTGCAGATAAATGGCCAAACAGAAAATACAATTCCACAGAAAAAAAATAATTGGCAGAAAATTAAATATGAGACAAACGCAATTTTTAACATAGAAAACTTTCCTCAAATTGAGAGAATAAAAACCACGGGGCCTAGTCTAGTAAAACTTCCACTATTATAATTAATGGGTACACCAGAGTCTTCCTAATAACAATAGGGAACATCAATCAACAATAACAACTTTCCACTAAAGTGGGTATGCCAAAGTTACTCTCAGAGAAGATAAAACTATTCAAACTGTATATTAAAATAACAAACTCAGTGGTAGAAATAACATACTAAATTTGTAGATCAAACGGAGCAAGTTTGCTACACACCTGTTACCACCACCAGAACCAAACCCTTATTTTTCTTCTCTGGCAGCCGTTCTCTTTCATTCTTCCAATTCTTAAGATTTCTAAATCCCTTTTATTTCTTTCACGTGGGCCTAGCCCAATAATACCTTTTATTTTTTTTTTCAATAATAATAATAATAATACTAATACTAATAAAATTAGTGGGTTCCACTTGGGGAGTGAACCCATCCAATAAATCTCCCCCTCACGACTCAAGTGGGAAGGTACTACTCAACCATGCCAACTTTCTTTCTACAGCATATCATCTTCGACACAGGCAAGGTCTTCGTCATCATATCTGAACCATTCTCATCAGTATGAATCTTCTCAATTAAAAATTACTTTATTTCCAGTGCATCTCGTATCCAATGATACTGCACTTCAATATGCTTCGATTTTGCATGAAAAGTTGAATTCTTGCTGAGATGGATCGCACTTTGACTCTCACAGAATAACACAAACTTATATTGCTTGAGGCCTAACTCATGTAGAAATTTCTTCATCCACAAGAGTTCTTTGGAAGCTTCAGTTGCTGCAATGTACTCAGCTTCAGTAGTGGACAAAGCAACACACTTTTGTAGTCTTGATTGCCAAGACACAACTCCCCCTACAGAAGTCATCATATAACCGGAAGTAGATTTTCTAGAATCAAGATCACCTGCCATGTCTGCATCTGTGTAGCCATCCAACACAGGTTCATCACCTCTATAGCATAAACACATTCTGGAAGTGCCTCTGAGGTATCTGAGAATCCACTTCACTGCTTGTCAATGATCTTTACCAGGATTAGAGAGAAATCGACTAACAACTCCAACTGCATGAGCAATATCTGGCCTTGTGCATACCATAACATACATCAAACTACCAACTGCGGATGCAAAAGGAACCTTCTTCATCTCTTCTTTGTCTTTCTCACTTGTAGGACATTTATCAGAAATTCAATTTAAAATGAGTAGCAAGTGGAGTACTAACAGGTTTGCAATTGCTCATGTTAAACCTCTCTAACACCTTCTCAATATAATTGTGTTGAGA
>NC_021162.2:68708279-68709502 GCF_000331145.2 Cicer arietinum
TTTGCAGGACCTAAGTCTTTCATTGCAAAAGACTTGTTCAAATCTTTCTTTAAAGATTGAATCTTCTTAGTGACATGATCAACAATCAACATGTCATCCACATATAATAAGAGAATAATATAATCACCATCAGAGAATTTCTTGATAAACACACAATGGTCAGAAGTAGTTTTACTATACCCATGTTTCTCCATGAAAGAATCAAATTTCTTGTACCATTGTCGAGGTGTTTGCTTGAGCCCATACAAACTTTTCTTTAATTTGCACACAAGATGCTCTTTACCTTTGACTTCGAAACCCTCTGGAATGCAGTTTTCACATCAAGTTGTTCAACTTCTAAGTTCAAACTAGCTGCTAACCCAAACACAACTCGGATATAGGACATCTTCACCACAAGTGAAAAAATTTCATCAAAGTCAATACCTTTTCTCTGATTAAAACCTTTCACAACCAATCTTACTTTGTATCTTGGTTGAGAACTATTCTCTTCTGCCTTTATCTTGTATACCCATTTGTTCTTGAGTGTTTTTCTGCCATTAGACAACTTTACCAAATCAAATGTGTGATTCTCATTTAAGGAATTCGTCTCTTCTTGCATGGCCTTTAACCAATTTTCTTTATCAACATTTGTAATAGCTTCTTGATAGTATTCTGGCTCTCCATTATCAGTGATCGTCACATACTCATGTGGAGGATATCTTTGAGAAGGTTGACGTTCTCTAGTAGATCTTCTCAACTCAAACTCGACTGGTGGCTCAACTGGAACCTGCTTATCATGGTGAGGCACATGATCATCAGTTGCGTTCTCATCATCTACATGTATATCTCCCCCATCAACAAAGGTTTCTGCAGAGGGCTTAGGCGCAACATTTTCAATGTAACTTCTGGGATTTGGTTTCTGTTTTTCAGCATTATCAAAATCTTCAATAGTCTGGTCTTCAAGAAATATCACATCTCGGCTTCTGATAAGTTTCTTGTCAACCGGATCCCACAATCTATAACCAAATTCTTCATCACCATAACCGATGAATATACACTGTTTGGATTTACTATCAAGCTTGGACCTCTCATCTCTTGGAACGTGAACAAAACATCTGCAACCAAAAACTCTCAAATGACGGTAAGAGACATATTTCCCTGTCCACACTCTATTTGGAACATCACCATCAAGTGGAATAGAAGGAGAAAGATTGATCAAATCCACTGCAGTTTTCATTGCTTCA
>NC_021162.2:68719802-68752004 GCF_000331145.2 Cicer arietinum
TTCTTTCTTTAGTAAGCAAAAAAAAAAAAAAAAAGTGGGGTTGAGGTAGAATAAAAACAAATGTATGTATATACTTTTTCGTGCAAAGAAATAGGCATTCCTCATTATGTGGTACTAGTTCTCTCTTTCTCATTCCTTCGTGGTCCAAAAGGGTTGCCAAATTTGACTTGAAAAGTTACTCATGTTATATAAAAAATAAAATGCCACCTTTTTATATAAATAAAAACTAGGTGAGGTAATGACACTTTGTTTAATATAAAACCTCACTGTTATTTTGAGTGAAATTAGGTTGAGATTCTTTTAAGTTATTTTCATATATAAATTACACCAATAATATAATGACCCAAAAAAATAAACTCATGAATATGATTATTTAAGAATGAATTATGTTTACCTCACCACAGTCAGATAACCCCTCTTGCATTAAAATAAAACTCTCTTTCTATTTAAAAGATCGTAAATCACATTTTTTTTAATGATTATATAATTAGGATATTTGATTCCAATTTTCGTCCTAAAGTGTTTACGATGCTTAGACTCATTAAGCATATCATGAAATTAATCCTTAAGTTGGTAACGAAACATAATTTTTTTAACATGGGTTGAACTACCTCCCAAATGGTAATCCTAAGAATCAAACTTGTGTTTTTTTCTTTCTTCAAAAGGTCATGTTGTCAATTATCCTAACACGAAGCTAAACACCTTCGAATTTCAGTTGAAATAAGAAAAACTCTAACAAATGCCTCAAAAATCATTGCTAATGATCCACATATAGAAATATAGTATTGAAAGTGTGTCGGAATTTGTATATTCATTTGTCTAAAATTTTAAAAAAAAGTTGCAATTATTAATATGAAAATGATTAAATATATTTTTATGTTTCTCTAAAATTTCAAAATATTGTTTTTAATTTATAAAAAAAAAATCCTCTAACTTTTAGTCCGTATAATATTTTATATTAGTGGTTTTAGTCGCTACTATTGAGTTAGTTGTGTATACTTTAATTTCTTTTTTAATAAATTTTGTGAAAATATATTTAAAAAATTATAAATATTTCATCTACAAAAATTTAAAACTTTTTAATAAATGAAGAATTTAATCTAAATTTTTATATTTAAGAAGCATAAGAAATAAAAATAATAAAAAATTTAGATCTTTTAAATTCTTTTTTTTTTTTTTTCTTTTAGAAACTTATATATTAAAACATAAGATGTGTGTGTAAGTGAATTTTGGTAGAATTTAGATAAAATTTTGATTTTACATGAATTAAAACTATTAGATAAAAAATATTGCAAGAAAAAAATTGGAAAAATTTATAGAAAATGTTAGCACTTTTTAAGCATTTAAAAATATGAACTTTTAAAAAATGCATTATAAATTGTTGATTTAACTTTTGAAATGTCAAATTTAATAAATACTCTTAAAACACTTATAGCATAACCCAAAATTTTATAAAATTGTAAACGAATGAAAATACATTTAATCCATAAAAAAACAAGGCAAAGGGAATAAAGCTCAAACCTTTTGTCAGTAGATATGAAGAACAGAACAAAATACTCCGAACCGAAAAGCAAAAGCTGTGGTTTATTTATGATCATCTCCCTTTTGCTTCTTTCTTCATAGATTTGTTATTGTGTCAAATTTTGATAAAAGTTATAGCTGCTGACGTCCAAAGGCACGCTCATTTCAGCAACTATGCTTTTTTGTCCAACACTAACACTTCTGCTCTTAACTTTGTTTGCATTCCTAACATGTCTCCCTTCGACATAACCATCACCTATAACTACATGGAACATCATCACTTAGCTCATTCATCTTATGTCAGATACTATGTCCGTACCTAACTGAATGGTCCTGGTCCTCCAATTCGTTAATTGTTTTGCTCAATTAATTAATTTACCTTATCAATAATGTACCACTTCTTTCATGAGGTATCTAATTATTTGGCAAACCGTCAAATTGTGATGAATCGTTCAAGGACTTTGGTGTATCATCAGCTACAACAACTTATGCCTTTATTTGTTACAAAACAATTTTTAGTTTAGAGATAAAACTAAAAACAAGTGTTACAATACAATTTATTTATCCACAAACTATACTCCTATGTTGCTTCATATAATTGTAATGGTTTGTAAAGATTGAATTATTATGAATGAAATGCTACAATTGTAAAAAAGAAAAATTGGCAAAAAAACAATACTGATTAATATTAATGATTTAATTCATCGTGAATTCAATAAATATATTATAATATTGACCGTTAACAACATTAACTTCAACTCATTACTTACTAAAAAAAATCTTCAACTCAATAAAATAATTTGCGAAGTTTGAAATTTGACCTAAAAACGAATTTACATAGTATAGTGAATTTATTTGAACTGGAGTAAAGTTCACAATTGAACTGGAGTACTCACTCACATGGAATTGTATTAAGGTGACACAGTATTTATAACATTCTCTAAACCTGGTCCAAAGTGTTTTGTCTTGTTCATAATTATGTCTGCTCTCGACTGTGTGTATATGGTTTGGGATGCGGGTAAATGCAGAAGAATTCACTAGATTCTTTTCTCTCTATCCATACATTCTATAAGATTGTCATGTGAATTCATCATAGCTAGCGAAGCGTGGAACAATGATTATTAAATTAAATTTTAGGACGATGCATATAGTTTAAATTACTAGTAATATCCAACTAATCACTCTTCAATCTTTTATCCTCATCTTGCAGGTTCGAGTTACAACATAGTGTTATTGAAATGACACAACGCACTAAATTTTAATGCCTTCTATCTTAAATTGAGTCATCGTTCTTTTATATAAAAAAATTGTCTACTAATGATGTTGGATTTTATGTCTATTGATGAATTTTTA
The DNA here is from genome assembly GCF_000331145.2 of Cicer arietinum. NCBI lineage: Eukaryota > Viridiplantae > Streptophyta > Magnoliopsida > Fabales > Fabaceae > Cicer > Cicer arietinum. Next base: position 68,722,677 of record NC_021162.2, read on the forward strand.
TATTTATTAGGCAAAAAAAACAAAATATACAGCGGTCATATTTTAATTAATAGATTATATTTAGAGACAAATCTAAGTGATGCCCTGTTAGCTTCTTCAACCCCTTAAATAGAATATATATACGTTGAGAACAGTTAATTCTTTAAATAAATTTTTTATTAGCTCAAAAGATTAGTTATTGCTGACGTTGTCATTAGAAGAGACTATTTAAATATTGTCATATCCTCCGTCCAAATAAATGAAACTTAAAAGTATAATATTTTATTAATTACTATTTACTTCGTCCCACGACAAATATTATTTTAGCAAAAGAATTATTTTAAAACGAATGTTATTTATAATTTTCAATCAAACTTTAATTATTTTTTTATATTATTTGTTAATAATTATTATGTACATAATTTTTAAAATAATATTATATTTTATATTGATACTAGTAAAAAATAGTAGTTTGATAAAATGACTTATATTTTCTTTTAATTAGTGCATTTTTTAATATTTGTGAAAAAAATTTAGACGACATTAGTGACATATAATCATATCATAAGGTATCATAAGGAGTACAAAATAAAGTGTCATTCAAATATACTTAAAAAGTACAATATAAACAAAAAATATAACTCACTTATCTTATCTGATTAAAATTTTTAAGAAATAAAATAACTTTTGAATTATATTTTTTATTCTAGAATAACAAATAAGTTATTTTGAAAGTCAATTTGTAACGAGTTTTGAGTGGGACCAAACTTCAACATGCAAAACTAAGTGAACTCAACTAAAAATAAGTGGCAGTAACAAATTTTGATTGGGACTATTAACTCGATCATTGAAACAGATGTTTTAATTTGTGTGAATTAGAGTGACGTGTAAATGTGAAGTAAGGAAATAAAAGAAAGTGTGAATAGAATAGTAGATTTAAAAGTGATCCTTTACCACATGGTTAGTAGTTTTACTATGCCTCATTCCTTGTGCCAAAAGCACTATATATACTATACCTCTTCAATTGATGCTGCCACCTCTCTACATGGAACATGGAACCAAACTGCACAATCAACTGTCGCCGCCCTGAATTCCTTCCAAGCGGCACTCCTCTGCCGGAGAGTCCTCGAGTTCCAATGGAGTTTCTGTCAAGGTCTTGGAGTGCCTCTGCTTTCGAAGTCACTAAAGCTCTTTCATCTCACTCTTCTTCATGCATGCTTTCAAATGGTTCTATTCCTGAAGAAACAACTACCACCCAGGACTTGTCTTCGTTACAATCTAAGAATCAATTCTCTTTTCCTACTTCTCAGTTTCTACTTGACCGCATTATGTCACATTCTGCTACTGAGGTTTTACTCTTTACTAACACAAACAACAAACAACAAACTCTCTCACACATTCTCTTTAACTGTTATTTCTTTATGTAACAGGAAGTCTCGCCGTTAACGTCAGGTAGATTATCTCACAGTAGCGACCCTTTGAACGGTGGTGCTTCATTAACCGGAACAGAGAGTCCACCCATTTCAACTACAGATGAATTTGATGATGTTGTTAAGGTACATATCTTTTTTGTTTTAACGACGAAATTAGTTTACTCTCTCTTCCTCACTCAAAGAAAATGAAAATGTTTTGAAGCTTTTGAAAACAATAGTCTATGTTCATGACTACAAAAATATAGTGTTGGAACTTGGTGCTTTCTGCCTGAGTTAATTTCACATTCTCTTTACCAAAAATATGTGTGACAAAAAGGAAAAATCAAAATAAGCTGAATTTGAAACTATGCAATTCAAAGTGTTTTTTTCAACACAAGGGAATTTGTTTTATTATATTATTAAATGAAACAATACAAAGTAGAGAGTGATAAATGAATTCGGGTGACCAAGGCCGTTCCATCAGATTTTAAATACAGTCTGTTAAATTGTAAAATAAATAAATCTAATTAAATTTATCTTTTTCTAATCAAGATCGGATGGTCAACAACGTTATAAACAAAGTCAATCTATTAGTTCTTTTTGAAAATAATAGTAAATTGGAAAAAGAGAAATTATTAATTAAAGTGTACTAATTATATTTTTTTTTTAACAAATCAAAAAGAGAATATATTAAATAAATATTCCAAACACAAGGTGTGCTAAGAATAAAAAAAAAATCAAAGATTATATAACCATAATCGGTATCAGATGGTCACACCCACACCATCCACCCACCGTACAAATCGTCTGTGATGGGATCTTAGCCACACAAATACATCCTAAAAGGTGATAACACCATTGAGAATACCCATGATTAAAACTTTTTACATGCATCTTAAGCCAACCTCATGCTAACAATTTAACTTTTTCAATGATAATATTAACATTTCAGATATGCTGACAAAAAAAACACTATTTCTTGCTTTCCAAATCGGCCAACCAAATTAACTTGAGTTTTTGATAAACCTCGCGTCGATCACATAGAAGTAAACCACTAAATTGATTAGCATGATCAATCGTGTCATAAGAAAATATGCTAGAAGTCCCTAACCAACTCAAAACTGGATACCACAGGAGCCCGAAATGACAGACAATCAAAATATAAATGAAGAACTGTTTCAATTTCACCATAACATGCTACAAATAGTTTTGCTTCATTTGAAATAACTCATCGGTTAAACAAGTTATCTTATGTGGACAATCTATTATGGGCAAATAAAGAGAACTTTTAAAGATACTCCATTATATAACCGTTACTCAAAAAACTTGAATTCCGCCTTCAGTTAGAAGCTCAAACGGTTAACAATGAGCTGACATCAAATACTCATAGACAACTATGTTACTCCCTGTGGTAGTTTATCCCAATGCAATCATTTCATGTTAAAAATTTGATAGTCTATGTCAAATATGACCCTATATTTATTCGTATTAATGTGTATGCAGTTTTTTCGTGCAAACAATTCCATTCACCCATTATTCAATGGTGGAAGAGCAAGTGCTGCTAATAGCAACAGCACAGCTAATTCAGGACCTAAAACTGTGGGAAGGTGGTTGAAAGAAAGAAGAGAAAAGAAGAAAGAAGAAAACAGAACACATAATGCTCAGCTGCACGCTACTATTTCAGTGGCTGCTGTTGCTGCTGCTATAGCAGCCATCGCGGCCGCAACTGCAGCCTCGTCAACACCAACCAAGGATGAAAAGATGGCCAAGACAGACATGGCTGTTGCTTCGGCTGCAACGTTAGTTGCAGCGCAGTGTGTGGAGGCTGCTGAAGCAATGGGAGCGGAGCGCGACCACCTTGCTTCTGTGGTCAGCTCAGCTGTGAATGTCCGTTCTCACGATGATATCACTACTCTTACTGCTGCAGCTGCCACAGGTATCACTTTTTGCATTTTATATCACGGTGGCATTATTATTTTTTATATAATAGAGAATTGCAGTTAAATATAACTAATGTTGCCACCAAACCAAGTAATATCACGATTGACATATCAGATAGTATATTGTCTAGTTGCGGAAAGTGAGTGATATCAGCCATTTAATTAAAAACCAAAGTAAGATATTGTAGGTATGTTGTAACCAATATACTTTAATTTACTCTTCAATTTACTTACTTTAGAGAATCCAAATTCTTAATATGTAGAAACATAAAAAAATCACGACGACACAGCACACCGAACCTTATCTTAAAATTCTAAATGATATATACAAGAAGCCATTAAGATACTAGATTACGCAGTTGGACAAGGTTTAGACCAAAAAAATATTTGAATCTCAACCATTTAAAATGGTTAATTAAGTTATTTCAAATGTCTAAGCGTGTGTATGGAAACCTGTTTTTCACGTTAATATAGAAGCTACATCGTGTAGCTCCATGTTGGTCGCACATTTGACATCACTAGTAGCGGTTCCAAAAACAAACTAAGACTTATTTAACAGGGATAAAGTGTGTGTATGTGGACTTATTTTTTATATTCTTAGATTTTGTATCCTAATATTAGCAGTTTATATGGTCTTGATATGTAGCTCTCCGAGGAGCAGCAACATTGAAAGCTAGAGCTCTGAAGGAAGTATGGAATATTGCTGCAGTAACACCACTGCAGAAAGAAATGGGGAGTACAACAACATGTGGAAAACTTAATAACATGAACAGCATCACCAACCGCATAAATGACAATGGCGAAAATGTGAATGAAGAAACTGTTCAAAGTCCATGCACCGAAGAGTTTCTTGCAAGGGGTAGTGAATTACTCAAACGCACCCGCAATGGTACTATTGCTATTAAGGATTAAATATATTTTTAGTTCTTTTAAATACATCAACTTTTATTTAATCTTTCAAAAATATTTCTTCGAACTTTGGTATATGTTCTAATAGACTTTTTTTTTTATGACATGTCATTGATAAAGTTTATTAATGATATATAATAAAAAAAAAATCACTTGAAAAAATAGAGACTAAAATTAGTAACAGAAAATTTATAAGGGTCAAAATTTGAAAGTATTTTTTAAGTTGACATATTTAGAAGAACTCAAAACATATTTAACCCTATTATCAATTACAAATAATGTTGTCAAAGCTAACTCAATATCTGGTTTTAGAAACAATTAAATTCCTTTTTGTTGGTAACTGCAGGTGATCTGCATTGGAAAATAGTTTCTGTTTACATCCATCGAACCGGGCAGGTAAACTTTTCTTTCCAAAATTGACAGCAGACACAATTATCTACATGTCCATTCAATGATAAGGTTTGCAAATATTTCAGGTAATGCTGAAAATGAAGAGCAAACTCGTTGCAGGAACTATCACAAAAAAGAACAAGAGTAAGTTACCTGCTAGTATTATCTATAGCTTCACAACTTAATTTGTTTGTACCAGCACCGTTAAATTTAGAGAGAATTGAGTTTACAACTTCCTTTACAACTTCCTTATCTAAATATAATATAAAGGCTCTACAACATGCTGCATAGTGCAGCCGCTGCCAGAAGATCCCTGGGTACATAGGCCATAACTTTGTACTCTTAAATGTGCAGACATTGTCCTAGACCTGTGCACGGATTTACCAGCATGGCCAGGAAGAGATCTATTAGACGATGGAGAAAAACGTCGGTACTTCGGATTGAAAACAGAATCGAGGGGAATTGTGGAGTTCGAGTGTAGAAATCAAAGAGAATATGATATCTGGACACAAGGGGTTTCTAAGCTTCTCTCAATTGTTGCACAAAGACAAAACAAATACAGCAATTAAACCTCTCATCTTGTTATTGCTAATGCTAATTAGTACTAAACTTAATTTGACACTTTATGTTTTGAGATGTATTAAGCACATGTGTTCAGCAATATCATCATATCAAGTACTCAAATGGACTTTCATTAACTTTCTATGAGTTATATATTATATTCATGGAATTGTCTATAGTTATAATTTCATAAAACAACCTGATTTATGATTTATAGAGAGAAAAAAAAAAAATACTACATGGAAAGGTAAGGCATATCTGATACAGTAATCTTATTAACTTTATTCAGCAGCTCTAAAAACAGTAAGCAGAGCGAGGAAGAGGTTGATGATGTCTAGATACAAGGAAACAGAAGCCCAAATGTACTGATCATAGGTGAATCTCTTGATGAGGTTGTCTGTGTCATAGACAAGGTAGCCACAAAATATAATAGATGCAAGGCAACCATAGATCATATGTGAGAACTTACCCAATGGAAACAGAATCTGCAAGAAAAGGATCACACTGTTCAAATAAAAGGGATAATTTGGCTATTAATTAAGCACTAAGCAAAAATGTTTAAAGACCAAAATACCTGAATAAGGGCAAAGATCATAAGAACCAACAAAGCTCCAAACAGAAATGGGCCTAAAAAGCTGAAATCATGCCCTCTTCTTGCAGCCCAAAATGTGTAGAGAGTAAGGCTGAATACCACCGCAGTAGTCAATATGACAGATTCTAGAATTACTTTCCCTGCACCCAGTTTCAAGCCTCATCAGAAAGAAAAAAATGAAATCTATACCAAGTTTATGACAAGCCAACTTAATCAATTCTTGTTTACTCTTCACTCAATAAAAAAAAAAAAAATAGCATTCATCTAAACTAAGATAACCAAAAAATAAAAGTAGCAATATATCAGAGTGCATGTTTAATTTTACAAAAATTACACTCTTAACTTTTACAAAATCATTATGGTTCGTCATGATTTATCAGTTCCACAGCAAAACAAATCATACACTGTGATCACACATAATATGAATTTGAAATAGGCATTAATTTGGAAAATTAAATCCATAAATTGAATTAAATTTGCAAAACACATAGCCACAAATTAATCCAATAAGCAAACCACATCATGATAAAATATAAATCACTAATGACAAAAACTAAATAATGATTATGAAAAGATTTGTTTAATATAAAAACAAGAAGAATAAATAATTTAGAGCAGTTACCGCTAACAAAGGCACAAGTCAATCCAATAGGAATAGCTAAAGTGACGGTGAATATCAGTAGGAGAAAATAATTGAGAGGATGCTTCTGATGATAATAGTAAAGTGGACATAATGCTGGAAAATGAAACAAATAGGAACGCTAATTAGTTATAATAAAAATGGTTTAAAAGTGCAATTGAATTTGATAAAGTATTGGTGTGTAAATGTGATAAAAAGTGGAATTTAAAAGAAAGAGATAATTAGGAGACGCACTTATGAAGGGGACAAAGATAAGAACAATGTAAAGAATCAATCCTTGAGTGGAAGAGACGAAGAAATGAGAAACGGGAGGAACGAAAACAACGACGGAGGCAACAGCAACGGTGAGAAGCAACTGAAAGGTAATGATGGAATAAACTTTACGTATGAAGGACCATCTTAATTGAGGGCTCTCAAGCATCGTAGGGTAAAGGGTCCTTGTTTCCGTCTCTCCATTTTCCAAATCTCTTTTCGCAAACATTTTTCCACCGACTCAACACCGGATCGATTTTCAATACCCTCACCTCTTTTTTATTATTCAATATAGTTTCTTTCCAGAACCTAAAGCTTCCTAAAAAAAGGAGATTCTTGTGTGTGGCGAGGGAAACTTAACTGCAATATAAACACCGAAAATGATACACATGCATTTTTTGTGTTTTCTACTTTTATTTATTTATACTAGTTTGTAACCCACGGAAACAATGTACATTTTAATAAATAAATTGTTATATTAATATATATATATATATATTAATTCTCATAAATTTTATTGACATGTCAATATTACTGATAGCACCACTCTTTAATGATGATACCTTATGTTTGAATTCTCCAAAGAGTTTTTTTTCTTTCCAACAAAACTTGTTATAAAACAATACTTTTAATTTTAAACAAATAAAAACAATAATTATTAAATAAATAAGTAATTAGATCAGATGAAATAAGAATTTTTAAAATAATGGATATGACATATATAACTTAAGTATGTTATTTATATGAAATACATGATATCTAAAAATTTATGTAAATTTTGTTGAAATATTTTTTATTTCGGTACTACTCACAAAATAATACAGAAAAATAATCTTTTCATTACAAAAAAAATTACAATACACATAAAAACCAGTCTTCATTAATCTTTTCATTTCTTTTGAATTTGCATGATATTTAATAATAAATTTAGAAGGTAAAATGTATAATAGATTAGTAAAATAGTAGTTTTAAAAAAACCATTACACACTTTCACAAAAACTCGTCAAATCGTGGTGGAACAAATTTGTTAAATCATGGTTGAAGTTTGAAAAACCATTACTCCTACATAAAAGCCGTTGAATCGATAATGAATTGTATTTTTTTTTAATTCATAAATAAATTTTATATTTATTTAAATATATTATTATTTTTCTCCTCGCTTGGAAATTAACTTGAATCAATGGCGTCTAGGTAAATTAATTTACTTGTAAATTATTATTTTTCTCTTCAATGTAACTTTGTGATAACAGTGTTTATTAGATAATCTAAAATCAAAATTATTAAGACGGACAACAACTATGTGGCAACACTGTTTATTAGATAAACTATAATCAAAATTATTAAGACCGACAACAACTATGTATGAGAGAAATCTTATAAATATACATACACAAAATGTATAATTTTTTTAAACAAAATTTAAAAACATAAACAATAATAAAATATATATAACAAAAAAGTAATTTTTTTATATAAATAGAATAAAATAACAATAACATATTGAAATAAATTTACAATTTTGCATATTCAATATCAAATAGTGTTCCATTGTTTCATATATCCCACAAATTTGTTGTACATAGCTCCTTCATGAATGTTAATCTCAAATCCATAAATAAAAGCTCATGTTTGCTTCAATTTTATCCTCTAAAAATATGAAACACATCTTTGCTAACAACAAATAAGATCGTGTATAATTTAAAATTTGAATTTATAAACAAAAGAATTAAACCTTAACATCACCCACCCATCAAGACCATTTCTAGCGTAAAATTTATATGTCTTTTTTCTTATTATATCATCCATATCACATGCTCAACAAACATTTTTCTATAAACACATGTACAATTGTCTCTCATACTCTACTCCTTCTCACCCTCACACATACCAAATTTGTTGGTTACATTTATTAAAAATGAGATAAATATTAAATATACAAGAGTCATTATTCATATATCTAAAATCTTAAATCTTAAGTTTTTATGTAAAAATGTAGTATTAAAGTTTTTAGATGTTTAATAATGTAAATTATTAACCATTAAATTAAGTAATATCACCTATTGATCTATCTAATCTCTCACGTAGATGGAAAGAAAAATTGAATGTTGAATAGTTTTATGAAAATTAGGGTTGTTTAAATATAACAATATATTTGGAACAAATAAAAAAAAAGTTGAGAGATGAAATAAAACACATATAATTAATTTACATGTTATCTTTAATTAATTTTATTCTTAATTAGTTTATATTTTTTTCTGCGACCAACAATAAATACTATAATAAAAATATTAATCATTTTTATTTTTTTAAAGATAAAATTGTAAAAATAATATCAATTATCAACAAATTTAATACTATTAAAAAATTTCTTAATTTCATGATTAAATCAATAGAGTTCTATATTTATTGACGGATAAAATATTTTACGTTTAAAATACTATTTATATAAATGCATAAGGATTTGACTAAATACATATTTTAGTTTTTGTATTTCTACTGTGAATTTAGTTATATATTTAGCAATTTAACCTCTTAAATAAAAAAATATAAAAAATATCAATCATTTTATTTTTTTAAATTTGCACCATAATTTTAAATATTTTAGTTTATTTTTTATTTCAGTAAAATATTCCTTTTAATTCTTTTTAAAAGAGAAAATTAATTTTTGTTGATCAAATTGTCTCTTATAAAAAGAACTATTTAAGTCAATATGTATATTTTTTATTGGTTTTGGTAGATGTTCACCAAACAAATATTTTGATGAATGGAATGAATTGATCTATATTTTTTAATTTAAGGTGCCAATTTATTATTTCTTAAATTTGAAAGATCGAATTACTAACTCTAACAAATATTAAAAATTAAAATACATATTTACTCGTGTATGAGTCAACGACACCTTAAACAAAATATGAAATTGATGCCGTTATTTGTTTTTTTGCACTAGACTTTTCAATTGAGATTTTTTCTCATGTTCAAATTAGATATAACAACACAATTTACATTTGTAGATATCCACCTTAATCGTCTTTATATCGATAGAAAATATGATTTGATCGAATAGAAATATAGATTCGAACTTTTTATAGAAATTGAAATTAAAAAATAGAGACAAAGTTTGAAGTGTTGATATTAATAATATTTTAATTTTTATATAATATATTTATTCAATTTATTTAATATTTTAATATATTATAAATCTTAATATTGTCTTAGAAAATATCAATTTATTTTTTACTGTTTAATAAATATTTTTTTATTACATTAATTATGATAAATATGGTGTATTCAATTTATTATTTACGTATACGGATACATAGAGTTGAGGCAAGAATAAAAACTCAAATTTCAATTTTGACCAAGAATAGAAACATATGTAAATTATTCATGTAAAATCGTAGGCAAAGGTCGAGTAGACAAAACTCTCCTCAACTCGGGCCATTGATATACCCATCCTTAAACACAATAAAATGTGTCTTTAACTATTGCAATATTTGGAATCATCCAAGTGTCATTCTACAAAATGTAAAAGTTGTTTTTTCAGGAAAAAAGTAATTAAAAGTTGTTTGGTGAAACAATGGGTCGTCATTTTTTTTTTAATGTTAAAATGAAATACCAATATAATAATTTGTCGGGCAAATTGTGAAAGCTATTGCGAGTTCTTAAAAATTGTACTATTTATTTAAGAAAGAAAAAAAAAAAAGCAAATTAGTCACTTTAAAATGATGTGGCGTGATGATCACTTTTTATAGTGAATTGCACCCTTCAAAGTCCTATAAGCCACTTATGCTAAAAACATTCTCCTCCCTTTTACTCCAAAGTACTAAATAGGCTAAATAAAAACAAATATAAGACACAAACTCATATATTTTTTAAATTCTTTATAAAGTCGTGATGTCAAATTCCATGAATACTTAATCCATTCTTCTTTTTTTTGGCATCACTAAATTAATTTTTATAATGAAACTTATATTATTCTTTGAATTATATCACATAATAATATTCTTTCGCTTGATTTGCACATCATTATTATATGTATACTATTATGAAACAATAGCGCTTGGTGTTGTGAAAGATTGAAATTAGTTTTTCATGGTTAAATGTAAATTTAGTATTTATAAAATTATTGTACATATATTTAGTTTAATTGAACATATATTTTTGAATAAATTATCTCTTATTGAAGATGAAGAAGAAATAGATTACAAGAGAAAGGGTTAGAAGTTGTTGGATGAGTTAACTCTCCAAGTGGAACCCACTAGTTTTATTAGTATTATTATTATTAAAAAAAAAGGTATTATTGGGCTAGGCCCACGTGAAGGAAATAAAATGGATTTAGAAATCCTAAGAATTAGTAGAACGAAAGAGAACGGCTGCCACAGAAGAAAAATAAGGGTTTGGTTCCGGTTGTGGTAACAGTTTGAGTAGTTTTATATTCTCTGAGAGTAACTTTGGCATACCCACTTTTAGTGGAAGGTTGTTATTGTTGATTGATGTTCCCTATTGTTATTAGGAAGACTCTGGTGTACCCATTAATTATTATTATAGTGGAAGTTTTACTGGACTAGGTCCCGTGGTTTTTATTCTCTCAATTTGAGAGAAGTTTTCCACGTTAAAAATTGCGTTTGTCTCATATTTGATTTTCTGCTAATTATTTTTGCACTGGATTTGTATTTTCTGTTTGGCCATTTATCTGCACAGGTGGGGGGAAAATATTCCGCATTATTGAGATAGTTATCGCTAATTATCTCTGATTTTTTCCCAACAAAGTGGTATCTAGAGCTCGACTATTTGATTTGTGCATTTAAATGGAGAAGGAAAATAAAGGTCCCAATATGATTAAACTCAACTCTTCTAATTATAAACTTTGGAAAACTCTCATGGAAGACATGTTATACAGTAAAGATTTGTATGATCCTATTGAGGGTGACACTGCTAAACCCGCAGATAAATCTGACGCTGACTGGAAGAAGATGAATAAAAAGGCAGTGGCATTGATCAGGCAGTGGTTGGATCTTAGTGTGTATCCACATGTTGAAACTGAAATAGATGCTAACAAGATGTGGGAAAAATTAAAAGAGTTGCATGAACGAAAGAATGTGCAAAATAAAGCATTCTTGATTCGGATGCTGGTGAATATGAAATACAAAGATTGTGATTCAATGGTAGAGTATATGACTATTTTTCAGAATACAGTGAATCAATTGACAACTGCAGAAATTAAATTAGATGATGAGTTGCAAGCGTTGTTATTGTTGAGTTCCTTGCCTGATAATTGGGAAGTCCTTGTTGTGACGTTGACCAATTCAGCTCCAAGTGAAAAGTTGAAAATGTCAACAGTTAACGAGAACATGTTGAATGAAGAAACTCGAAGAAAGGAACGTGGTTTGATTGGTTCTTCCTCAAAGTCAAAAACACTAGTTACAGAGTCACGGGGGAGAAGTCAATCTAGAAACTTCCACAGACGCGACAACTCTGAAAGTCGTAGCAAGTCAAGAAGCAAGTCGAGGACTAGAAAGGAAGTGATATGCTATCATGTGGCAAAACGGATCACATAAAAAGAAATTGCAGGTTCCTTAAGAGAGATCAATCAAGGGAAAGATATGAAGACAAAGATAAGAAAAATGGTAAAGATACAACAGCAGTTGCATCTGTTAATAATGTCTACATTGTTTGTGATGCTAATTCCATAAACCTTGCATGTCAGGATTCAACTTGGATTATTGATTCAGGTGCCTCATATCATGTTACTCCTAGGCGTGATTTCTTCTCATCTTACAGTGCTGGTGATTTTGGCTTGGTAAAAATGGGAGATGAAGGAGTATGTAAAATTATCGGTATGAGAGATGTTTGGGTTGAAACTGGGATTAGTTGCAAGCTTCAATTGAAGAATGTTAGACATGTCTCTTTATAGGATGCCTACGAAGTTATGCAAGGAAGAAGTGAATGCAATTGAAGATGCATCTTCTGATTTATGGCATATGCGCCTCGGTCACTTGAGTGAGAAAGGACTCAACATACTTGCGAAGAAAAACTTTCTTCCTGTGAAAGGTACGTCTCTAAAAACTTGCACTCATTGTTTTGCTGGAAAACAACATAAAGTTTCTTTTCATAATATTGGTCCTCATAAGAGGCAAAATAATCTTGATTTAGTTCATACTGATGTTTGTATGATGGATAATAAATCTCTTGGTGGTGCATCATATTTTGTTACTTTTATTGACGACCACTCTAGAAAAGTGTGGGCATTTCCTTTGAAATCTAAAAACCAGGTATTTTGAGTCTTCAAGCATTTTCATGCAAGTGTTGAAAGAGAAAATGGAAGGAAATTGAAATGTGTTCGATCAGATAACAGTGGCGAATACATAGGTCCATTTGAAGAGTATTGTAGAGAACATGGAATCAGGTTTGAGAAAACAATTCCAAAGACACCTCAACATAATGGTGTTGTAGAGAGAATGAATCGTACGATTAATGACAAAATCATATGTATGCTCTCTCATGCAAAATTATCGAAATCCTTTTGGGGTGAAGCAATGAAAACTGCAATGGATTTGATCAATCTTTCTCGTTCTATTCCACTTGATGGTGATGTTCCAAATAGAGTGTGGACATGGAAAAATGTCTCTTACCGTCATTTGAGAGTTTTTTGTTGCAGATGTTTTGTTCACGTTTCAAGAGATGAGATGTCCAAACTTGATAGTAAATCCGAACAGTGTATATTCGTTGGTTATGGTGATGAAGAATTTAGTTATAGATTATGGGAACCGGTTGACAAGAAAATTATCAGAAGTCAAGATGTGATATTTTTTGAAGACCAGACTATTGAAGATTTTGATAAAGCTGAAAAACATAAATCAAATTCCAGAAGTTACATTGAAAATGTTGCGCCTAAGCCCCCTATAGAAACCTTTGTTGATGGGAGAGATATACAGGTAGATAATGAGAATGTAACTGATGATCATGTGTCTCACCATGATGAGCAGGTTCCAGTTGAGCCATCAGCCGAGTTTGAGTTGAGAAGATCTACTAGAGAACGTCAACCTTCTCAAAGATATTCTCCACATGAGTATGTGATGATCACTGATAGTGTAGAGTCAGAGTATTATCAAGAAGCTATTACAAATGTTGATAAACAAAAGTGGTTAAAAGCCATGCAAGAAGAGATGAATTCCTTGCATGAGAATCACACATTTGATTTGGTAAAGTTGCCTAATGGTAGAAAAGCACTCAAGAACAAATGGGTATACAAGATAAAGGCAGAAGCGAATAGTTCTCAACCAAGATACAAAGCAAGATTGGTTGTGAAAGGTTTTAATCAGAGAAAAGGTATTAACTTTGATGAATTTTTTTCACCTGTGGTGAAGATGTCCTCTATCCGAGTTGTGCTTGGGTTAGCAGCTAGTTTAAACCTAGAAGTTGAACAACTTGATGTGAAAATTGCATTCCTTCATGGTGATTTGTAGGAAGAGATCTATATAGAGCAACCAGAGGGTTTTGAAGTCAAAGGTAAAGAGCAACTTTTGTGTAAATTGAAGAAAAGTTTGTATGGGCTCAAACAAGCACCTCGACAATGGTACACGAAATTTGATTTTTTTCATGGAGAAACATGGGTATGGTAAAACTACTTCTGACCATTGCGTGTTTATCAAGAAATTATGTGATAGTGATTATATTATTCTCTTATTATATGTGGATGAAATGTTGATTGTTGGTCATGACACTAAGAAGATTCAATATTTAAAGAAAGATTTGTACAAGTCTTTTGCAATGAAAGACTTAGGTCATACGAAGCAAATTATGGGTATGAGAATTACTCGTGACAAGAAGAATAATAAATTGCGGTTGTCTCAACACAATTATATTGAGAAGGTGTTAGAGAGGTTTAGCATGAGCAATTACAAACCTGTTAGTACTCCACTTGCTACTCGTTTTAAATTGAATTCTGATAAATGTCCTACAGGTGAGAACGACAAAGAAGAGATGAAGAAGGTTCTTTATGCATCTGCAGTTGGTAGTTTGATGTATGTTATGGTATGCACAAGGCCAGATATTGCTCATGCAGTTGGAGTTGTTAGTCGATTTCTCTCTAATCCTGGTAAATATCATTGGCAAGCAGTGAAGTGGATTCTCAGATACCTCAGAGGCACTTCCAAAGTGTGTTTATGCTATGGAGGTGATGAACCTGTGTTGGATGGCTACACAGATGCAGATATGGCATGTGATATTGATTCTAGAAAATCTACTTCTGGTTATATGATGACTTTTGCAGGGGGAGTTGTGTCTTGGCAATCAAGACTACAAAAGTGTGTTGCTTTGTCCACTACTGAAGTCGAGTACATTGCAGCAACTGAAGCTTCCAAAGAACTTTTGTCGATGAAGAAATTCCTACATGAGTTAGGCCTCAAGCAATATAAGTTTGTGTTATTCTGTGACAGTCAGAGTGCGATCTATCTCAGCAAGAATTTGACTTTTCATGCAAAGTCGAAGCATATTGAAATGCGGTATCATTGAATACGAGATGCACTGGGAATGAAGTAATTTTTAATTGAGAAGATTCATACTGATGAGAATGGTTCAGATATGATGACGAAGACCTTGCCTGTGTCGAAGATGATATGCTGTAGAAAGAAAGTTGGCATGGTTGAGTAGTACATTCTCACTTGAGTCCTGAGGGGGAGATTTGTTGGGTGGATTCACTCCCCAAGTGGAACCCACTAATTTTATTAGTATTATTATTATTTAAAAAAAAAAGAAAGAAAAAAAAAAGGGTATTATTGGGCTAGACCCACGTGAAGGAAATAAAAGGGATTTAAAAATCCTAAGAATTAGTAGAACGAAAGAGAACGACTGCCAGAGAAGAAAAATAAGGGTTTGGTTCCGGTGGTGTAACAGTTTGAGGTAGTTTTATCTTCTCTGAGAGTAACTTTGGCATACCGACTTTAGTGGAAGGTTGTTATTGTTGATTGATGTTCCCTATTGTTATTAGGAAGACTTTGGTGTACCCATTAATTATTATAGTGCAAGTTTTACTAGACTAGATCCCGTGGTTTTTATTCTCTCAATTTGAGGGAAGTTTTCCACGTTAAAAATTGTGTCTGTCTCATATTTAATTTTATGTCAATTACTTTGCTTTGGAATTATATTTTATGTTTGACCATTTATCTGCACATGTGAAAGAAAAATATTCCACATTATTGAAATAGTTATCGCTAATAGTTATCGCTGTTTTTTTCTTAGGTTAGATATCATAAAGACTAAAATTATCACTCTTTATGGTTTCTTTAACTTCAATAACAAAGTCAAAAGAAAGCAATTCAAGCAAACCACTTGTTTTTACTCATACTAAGATAAAATACAGAAGCCAATAACTAGTTAATAAGTATTCTTTAGAAAACTGGTTAACAAATAAACTGTTTGTTTATGTTTTGTTTCGAAGGTGTTTGTAAATAATTTTAATTTCTCTTTTTTGAAATAAAATATATTTAATTGTCTTTAAAATAAATAAAAAAAATTGAATAATTTTTTACAAGTATATTTAGAATATTATAAAAAAAATTATGCAAAAATTTTAATTTTTTTAATTTAAGATGAATTAAATATAAATTTTTAAATATAAAAAAAATTCAAATAAAGATTATCAAAAATATAAATATAAAAATCAAATTTTAAAGTTATTTTTTGTTGACAAACTTTTTACAATGTTAAAAATATATCTGCAGAAGTTTATTCAAAAATATATGTTGAATTAAGCTAAAAATTAAGACTATATGTACAATAATTTTAACTATGAAAAAAGCACACTGAGTTGATGATGGAGTGATCTAATTGGATAGTTGAATAACTATTTTTTGACTTATTGGGCTTTTAGTTCTTTTATGGTGATGCATTTGGAGGAACCAATGAGTTTAATTTGTTCTAACTTGCAAAGTGCTTTGGTTGCTCTGTGGTGAGTGAAGTGATAATCTTTTGCAAGGTGGTTTTTCTCGAACTCCACAAAAATCTAAGTATTTGTAGAAGACAAATCAAGATTGGTTTTTTCTCTTCAACACAATGCCCTGTTAAATTATTTATAAACTAGGAAGGCAAATTTGTGGAATCCAAATCTTGCTTGTAACCATCATGTCTTCATCTCAAGACACAGGGCATAAGTTACTTAAGTATATTATGATGCTCAAGATTGTTTTTTTATTGGTTTAGTTGGTACTCTGCATGTGTGTTCTGTCATATGAGTTTTGCTGCCATATCTGAAGTTGTAGTTGGTGGTTTTCCATTTACCTTTTTTATTAATATATTATGCTAGCTTTTCATGCATGTCGGTGAGAAACAGAAAACCTCCTCTACCTATATATAGTACAAGTTCTTTCTCTCATTGCACCATTAAACATCATTGTTTTTTTTTTTTTTTATCCTCTATTTCTCTTACTCTATGTTAGTTTTCTCTAGTTTGAAACATAAAACTAAAGTAGTTTAGTTATACACCATGTTCGTTCATGTTAAAAGGTTTCAATGAGAGAACTATTCATATGGCAGTAAGGTAGTTTAGTAATTATTTGTGTTTGTTTAATTTTGTTGCTTTTGGAAAGGCCCAAAGTTGGGCCTACATATTAGTATTTTTGGTTGATATTAAGGATGAGGTGAAGACTTGAACTAAGGATATGAGATTTATGAAAATCTTAATTACTACTAACCTATTCTACAATTTGATATTATTAGCGAGACATTGGTTATATATATTATAAATTATAAATAAATATTATTGTAAATATATCTATTTTTATCGAATAAAAAAATTTACAGATGGTTGTGGCCTCCCCCTGTCATAACTTAGATCTACCCGTGCCGACAGAGGTCTACGACCTAGTCTAAGTCAGATCCAAACTAGATAAGGTTTTTTTTCTTAAACAGATAATGCGAATACTTCTAAAAAAACCTATTTAGTTAAAAATATTAGGCTACAAGTCATATAATAAGTCTTTTAGATCGGTGTATTTAAATAAATATAAATAATATTTTTTTACTCCTATAATATTATATTAAATTTTGATATTTTTGTTATATATTCAACTTTTAGTAATTTACGCATATTAGTCTCATTTAATTTTTGACATATTTAAATGTATTATTATAAAATATAATGTATATAAAGTCATATTCTTTAAAATGTGATGTTAAATATCAAAATAGAACTTAATTTTATTGATATATTAACTTGTAAATCTATTTAAAGATATGTTTGATTACTTATGCAAAAATGTTAAAATGAAATAGACTTTTAAGTAGGCTAACATGTCATACTAAGCTTCTATCAACGTCAGACTCATGCCTAGAAAGTAAGCTACCACATATCAAATTTAGATCTTGAATTTTTTGACAGACTTGGCTCAAGTCTAGCAAAATCTAGTTCGGCATAGCTTATTCCCACCCCTAACTGTTATTTTAAATTGTGTAAATAATTTATGATTTTATTGTAGATTGATTTAGAACATATTAAAAATTGTCGATTGGATTTTATTTTAATTTTATTTGACATTTTGTTATCACAATAGTATGTTATTTGTGTTGAAATCAATATATTGTGTTAGAGTGAACAGAGAATTATACGTTATAATTATTCATTTGGAATCATTTTCATAATAGATTATTAGTTTTTGAATTATTTATGTGTATATTTAATTACTCTAGAGTTTATAATCAATTTTAGAAGTATATAATAATTTTTATTATTTTTTTAATTAATGGATGAAAAAATGTACAATTAGACATTTTTTGAGAGAAATCTATCATTTTTTTTATTTCTAATATTAACAAAAATATTATACCAAAAAAATTATTATAAATATATAGCAACTTTAATTTATTATTATTATTTTATTTTTTTATAAAAACTATCAAGTTTTTTAGATATATATATATATATATATATATATTAAATAAATTTCAGAATTATAGATAAATCATAAATGGGAGACAAAATTACTAATTTTAAGAAGAAAGGGGTATAACAGTTAAAATAATGCATATGACTTTCATTGGTTTTTCCTATTAATATTTCTTACTTCCAAAGGAAAGGGGTTTCCCTCCTTCCTCGTTCCCATTGTTTTAGTCCCTTTCTATCCCCTCCTAAGTCATCTATCTAGTGGTTATAATAACAATTATTTGATTCACTTATTTTATTAAATTTTCACTTAGATTAGTTAAATATTTCTAAAAGTTACATATTTTTTTTAACTAAGGATAGAGAACTCTGGTTATACCAATGTTCTTGAAGACACTAATAAAATTGAGTTATATAAATAAATAAAAGTTAGCCTAATATCTTTCAATCTTACCCATATTGCTCGGAGTATATTTTTATTTTTTAAAGTTAAAAAATATAAAAACGAAAATATTAATCAAAGGGAATTAATTTATGGTTAAAACGATATATGATTTGTGAGTACTACATGTTATACATGTTAAGGGGGTGACACCCATGAATTTTTCCGAGAATATATAGTTATTTTTAAGGATCGAAGTGTACTTCCTGTAAAAATAAATAAAAAATAAAATCGAAGTGTACCATGACAAGTCACCACTATATAATAATAATATATAGTTAGCTCCATAAAATTTGCAAATAATGTTGATCATAGTTGGTTGGGAACACGCCCAACAATAAAAAAAACAAATATAGAATCCATCGTAGAACCACCAATAATATTCTGAGTGTCTGAAAAATACGTCTAGTAGTATCCAGAACTTTCCGGAATGCCATAAAAATAATCAGATTTTATTCAGTTATTATTTAATATATTCAATAAAACATTCTTATACGTGCCATTATGATACCCTGTCGACGGCATCTTATCAGCATATAATTTAATAATAATACTGCATCACATAATTAAGAAACAACGCAAAACGATATATGTTTCCCTTTTATAATATTGGGTCACAAAAGTGACGACATTTTTTTGTCTTCATAGAAAGCGTTGATAATTTTTATATTAACAATCCTTACTAATAACATAAAAAATACTATAAATAGGTAAAAAATCACATTTATCCAAAATTCTCTATTATAGAAGAGATTAGTGACCTAAACAAACCAACCTTAAAAATACCATTATCAAACTACTAGTAATATTGTTTTATTTAAAATTAAAAATAAAAATAAAAAATAACTACGAGTAATTCAAACTTTAGATGTGGTGGTGTTAAGGGAACAGTACACTACTCATATCCCAAGGGATAGATAATTTATGCCTTTATCTACCACTTTGTTTGGTTAAGAGTACATAATTTATTGGGTTTTTTATTGGATAAAAAATGAAAGAAAAGAAAGGTAATCAAGTTAGTTCGTTTCTATGATCGGATTGAAAGTTGGAGAGAATAACTTTATATTGAAAAGACATTAATGCCCTTTCAACCCTTAAAAAAGTTGACATTGTAATATAAGAATTTGGTGATATTGTAAAACAAAATAGGTTGACTTCATCTCATTATTATTATTTTTTTTGAAAAAATATTATGTTTTACTACTTTAAAAATTAAAAAGTTGTTTAAATTATTTTTCTTTCTTGAAATCTGTATTTGAAAAAAAAAAAACTGTAAAATGGCATTAAGGCATACAATTGCCATCCAGATCTAAACGAAAAAACATATTTTTTTGACTAAATTACATTTGTGGTCCTTTAACTTAATCTCAGGTAACGTTTTAGTCCTTTATCTTTTTTTTTTTCCGATTTAGTCCTTTATTCCTAACAATATCAAATAAAGTATGAAAATATGAGTTTATTTGAAGATTTACGTTACGAATTTGATGAAATTTGTATTATATTGAAGAATATAATTAATTTTATGAGTTTTGATTGAAGTTTTTTTTTTTTGAATTTTTGTATAAAAAAGAATAACATTGTTGAAATTTTAAAACATAAAATATCAAATTGTCACTTAAAATTAAAATAAAGGACCAAGTCGGGAAAAAGATAAAGATAAAGGATTAAAACGTTACTTGAGATTAAGTTAAAGGACCACAAATGTAATTTAGCCTATTTTTTTAATACAGATCTAATGTAAAGAAAAGTAATTTAAACAAAAATCTGAAAATTAATATTTATTTTTTATTTGTATAAATTTTTTAAGGAAAGAAAAGCAACTTTTAATTAAAAAATATTTTATTTTTAGAAATTATTAAAAAAAATATCAAATAATTTAAAATAAACTAAAATTTTAGTTGGATAAATATTATCACATCAAAATATAAAGTTCAAATGAAAATAGGACGAAATATTAACAATTGAAAATTAAAATTTCAAAAAAAAAAAAAAAAATAGTAGAACTCAAATTGCTGATTTACTATTTCAAAAAAAAAAAAAATAGTAGAACTCAAATTGCTGATTTACTCAAATGGAGATATTTTGAAGACTATATTTATTAATTAGAAAATTATAATGTTTATTGTAATACTTATATTAAATTTTGAGTACACTTATAAAAGTAAAATTTGAATATATTTTTTTAGTTTTAATTTTAATTAAAACAAAATTTTAATCCTCATATTTTTATATTCAAAATTGTTTACTTATGCTTCACAAGTTGAGATTTTTTTTCATAGCTCGATGTAGAATTTATTTTGTTTAATGTATATATCTAGTCAATAACGACAAAAAAAAAATCATATTTTATGATGTAGTATGCTAATTTGGACTGGAGATAATAAATTTTAGAAGAAATGTATTTAAATTTGATCAAAAACTTTAAAAAAAATATTGTAATAGAATTTATGGTTCATTAATTTGTGTTCAAGTCATAAATGTAAAATAATCAAATATAATTCAGTTATTTATAAATATGACAGGTCATAAAATTTATAAGTTGTAAACAATATGTTGTGAATAAAAGTTCAAAAAGTTGTGAAACAGAATGACTAAAATTTTAAAATTGAAAACAGGAAATATTATTTAATTTAATAAAAATAGATAGATTAAATATACATTTATTCTAATTAATTCTTTTATATTGTTAGACTTAATTTTAGTTAATTAATTGATATGTTAACTATCTAATACTATATTTACACTTATTCTACTTGTAATTTGGTGCACCGTGTGTTAATTTTTTAGTTCCATATATCGTTTAAAAGAACCATTTAATAATTTGTGTCAAAGTAAAATATATAACATCTATAATGCAATATCTAAGAGCACCTCAATGGTGAATCTAATATGAATTTTTTAAATGAAGAGACGAAATTGTGAAACAAAAATTGTATCTGATATTCTTAAGTTACCACAATTTATTGAAGAATTTTTATTACACTCTTGTTTGATTTAATTTGTGTTCAAGAAAAAATAAGTCTTAAAATGTTGCTTAACGAAGAATGCTGATTTAATTTGAGCGTCTATGTGGCGGACTCCAATCATAAAGCTAAGTCTAAATTGAGTTTGTGCTTCAAAAAATATGGGACGGAACAACCACTGGAGCTTGCTAATTCAATATATATGAAAAAAAAAAACATTTTTGATTTAATTATTTCATTATTTATTGGATTATTTTTAACAAAATTTATTATATCATTCTTGATGCGTGTCATTAGGATACCCTATCCACGCAATCTCAGCAATATATAAAACTGACATTTGAGACCATCCACGCAAAACGATCCTAATTTTTTATTGAGTGACAAAGCAATAGTACACTATTCAACAGGGTGACGATGCACAATATATTAAAAGTAGTGATTCTCACTGATTTATAATTTTAAATTGAAATAATATCCACTTTAGGATAGTGGTGGGAACACTTCCTCTTTTTTAACAGAACAGTGTGTTTGTAATGACCACTCATATTTTTTTTTAGTGATAAATGGTTAATATATTATATGTTATAGGGTTAAGTAATAATTTGGTATGTATATTATTTATTATATGTTAATATTTAACTTCTTTATCACTTCATTTTTTGTCTTCCTAATTTCAACCATTAAGTCAACTAAATGATCACTCATATAATCATAATATTCAAAGGGTTTGCTATGGGGTGTAGTCTTGTCAAAATGATTTACTTGTTGCATTTTTTGCCGACATTAAATTCTTCTATACTATATAAGATCATTTTTCACTTCCAGTTTGAGCCTAAAGCTATACCTTTCGATAGCGTCTTCCTATCCAAATGAAAACAGCACAAATCAATCTAA
The DNA here is from genome assembly GCF_000331145.2 of Cicer arietinum. Classification (NCBI taxonomy): domain Eukaryota; kingdom Viridiplantae; phylum Streptophyta; class Magnoliopsida; order Fabales; family Fabaceae; genus Cicer; species Cicer arietinum. The sequence continues at coordinate 68,745,532 of NC_021162.2, forward strand.
AAAAATTGAAGATTGCCTGAAAGTCTCAATTATAAGAATTTTTTTGAATATTCTTTGTATCATTTATAAGGAAAAATCATGATTTTTAAAGATTTATTTAATATTTAAATATTTTTTATTTAATATTTGTCTTTTAAATATTAGTAAATATCTTTAATGTTTCAAACTTTTTTTATAAAAGTATATTTATAAAAATATTTAAAAAGTAATAATAAAAAATAAGTCTATTAATATTGATATATTTTTTTTTTAATTTCTTCTGATAATTGAGGCCTAATGGACTATTAATTTTTTTTTATCTCTCATTGTGAAAAAAAAAAACATTTACATTGTATTGTATTTCAGAATGTCCGAATCAAATTATATTGATATTAAAAACTACCATGATAAGTGATATTCAACCATATTTTTTCTAATCAACTACATCAATTGTTATGCAAAAATAATTACTTAAGAAAAACATAAAGGTCCATTGAACTTGTAACTAAATACTAATTAAAAATAAAAGACTGAAATTGAGTTATATACGGTCAGTCCAACATTTCCTTACCGATAAATCATATGGTTCTGTTAATATTATTCATAGTAAGAATACTTACTAACTAATTAATGGTTAACTACTCTTACTCCTTACTCCAGGAATTCAAACACAAGGAATAAATCCACAATACCCCGTAAAGAGAACATATATTATCATAATAAAGATAAATTATAGGTAAAATTTAATTCTAACTAATAAATACATCTTACGTATAAATTTAGTTAGAGTTGTGTGCATTTATTATCATCACATTTACAGACAAAATAGAAAAAGAAAATATATAAATAGATAATAGAAAAAACATATAATTATAAAATATGCAAAACCCTTGAATTCATTGTTCAATTTTGGCTAAAACCGATAAAACTTATTTTAGAATTTTGTAAGAGTATTTAAATATTTTATTTAAAGAGTGTGTTTGTATTGGTGTTGAATTATTTTGAGAGAAATTTACATACTGTTACAATTTTCATTAATATTATTCTCTTGTCGTGATTTTTTTTTTAGTTTAAAATTTTTGCACGTTACAAAAAAAAAACATATTGTGAAGTAGAGGGGAGTGTCGAAAACATCTAATACAAAAGAGTTTTTGTTAAGATTTGATAAGCCACACTTGAACTTAACATCTACATTACTCTGCATGTTGGCACGTTGATTTTTTCAATTAAAATTTTATAGATTTTCTTAATCATTTTAGATAATTCAAATAAAAAACTATATATTGATTTTCGTTAATTAATTGCCTAATGAAAATTGATAAGGGATTCTATAGTTTGCACTTCGAATTGATACTATAATTTTTTTGTTTATTTAAGAAGAATAGTTTCTTAGGATCAATCTATTATAATATTTTTAAAGTGATAATTTAAAAAAAAAAATTACGTTTGTTACAGCTTTTGAATAAAATTAGAATCTAAAACAAACATAAAAGTTATTTAAAATGAGAAACTATTTTAAATAGGTTCTCATAATTAAGAATAATTTTTTATAGTTAATTTAAAAAAAAATTATTTTGACTACATTAAACAAATATAAAATAAAAAAATAAATCTAACAAATAAATTTTAAATTATTAAATATCAAAACATTTATTTTATAATCCATAACAATAATTATTATTTTAGATAAAAAAGAGAAAAGAAAATCATATATAAAAATGATTTTTTATTCAAAAGTTCATAAAAATGCTGTATTATTGATTTTTTTTCTTCATTCAAAATGTCTATGTCCCCCTTTTGTTCCAAAAAAATGTGACAAGGCTACATATAACATAGGATTTGTGCACGTACGGAAATACTAAAGAAAAGTTCTTTTTTTTTCTCCTAAGATTTTTGTGGCAGAGAATAGTTTACAACAAGAAGCTCACTCTCCATTCATTCAATCTTCTACTTCTGAAAAATGTTTCCATAAATTCAGTGCTTATCCGTTTTTCATTTTAATGGAATCAATTATGATCATGCGACTTTTCTTAACAGATGTTACCATCCTATTGTTGAATTTATGTTCAAACATTATCATATCAAAAATTCAAGTATTATAAAATCAGTGTGCCAACCAAAACCACTCTCCCCAACATGTGAATCCCCACAAACAATTTTTAATTGAATAATAAAAAATAATAAAATAGTATAGAGCTTCCCCACCACCATATCAAATACTCCTCTCCTCTTTAATTTCCAGAACTTTCCTATCTAAGAACCCACTGTCTCTTTCATCCACTTGCTATTCGTGGAAAGGATTTTTCAATAAAATAACATAATATTGCTTCCAAGATGTCTAGAATGTTCTTAATAATACACCTCTTGGTATTATTTTTTTTACTCTCTCTTCCTATATAAACCTTCATAACACTTCTTCTATAGCTTTCTTCTAATATAGGTAAGACAACTCATCAAAATTATTTTTTCAACTTCCTTAACGACTTTCCAAACTCCCCAACATACTTAAAAAACCCATATTTCCAATGCAAAATTTGTTCTTCCTACTTGTTTCACTTATCAATTTCATTAAATCAAATCCACTCCCTTACAATTGCACTTCTTTTAAATTCCTCCTCTTATTTCATTAAATCAAATCCTTTTTTTTTTAACTAAAATTAATAGGACTCCATTGTTTTCGAGCAACCCTTAAAATGAACTATTTGTATCCAGTGAAAGAAGAGTATTTGGAAGTTGAAGGAGGAAGTGATGAGGGAACAATGGTTGCTATTCCTAGGCCAATGGAGGGGTTACATGAAGTGGGACCACCACCATTTCTAACCAAGACTTTTGATGCTGTGGAGGACCCCACAACTTGTCACATAGTTTCATGGAGCAGAGGAGGTTCTAGCTTTGTTGTTTGGGATCCAAATGCTTTCTCAAGAGACCTTCTTCCTAGATACTTCAAACACAACAATTTCTCGAGTTTTGTTAGACAACTAAACACTTATGTAAGTATATTCTTAAATCTTATGTAAGATTAACATTTCACTTGCATAAGCAATATCTAACCCAATTAAGTAACTAACACCATCTTTTCTTTAATCCCAGAATAAAATTTTGATATTAACCTTAATTAAGATACACAAGAAAACTTAGGCTCTATTAAGATTGGATCATTTGGCATTACTTGTATATTAATTTTGTTTTTCAATATTTGACATTTTTTATGTTAAACATTAATTTTTTTTAATGTAAATTTTTAGCCTTTCAAAAAACAATATCCACTATAAATATTAAAAAATTAAATTAAATTATTATTTTTACAGAATTTCTAATTATAGTAAAATGAATTATTACTGTAGTAATCTTTTGCACAGTAAAAATAGTGTAAATATTCTATTAAACTAGGCAGATTATTTCATCGTCAAGTTGTTTTATAAATATTTTAAAATTTAATAAAATTTAATGTCACGCGTCTTGTTTTATAGTTTCTGGATTTATCTTCCTACCTGCTCAAGTTGGTGATGTAGAAGTTTGAAGTCACATTAATTCATTGATTGCTTTTGGATAAGCATCATGTTTTTACTATTGTACCATTACCTGTTGATGAAGCTACAGCACAATTCCTTCATTTATATCATTGTGTTCAGTTTTTTATATTTGGTATCCGATGTGGGACTGAATATATTATTCTACAGGGATTTAGAAAAATTGATCCTGATAGGTGGGAATTTGCAAATGAAGGATTTCTAAGAGGGCATAAACAACTTTTAGCAAACATAAAGAGAAGGAGACAAATTTCACAACCTAGTACTTCTCAACAATCATCACAAGGTCATTGTGTTGAAGTTGGAAATTTCGGTTTAGACGAAGAAATCGATCATTTGAGACGCGACAAACAAGTGTTGATGATGGAACTTGTGAAGCTTAGACAGCAACAACAGAACACAAGATCTTATCTACAAGCAATGGAAGAAAGACTACGTGGAATAGAAATCAAACAGCAACAAATGATGGCTTTTCTAGCTAGAGCTATGAAAAATCCAGCTTTTATTCAGCAACTAGTTCAACAGAAGGAAAAGAGGAAAGAGATTGAAGAAGCTATTACTAAGAAGAGGAGAAGACCAATTGAGTATGGAACAAGTTATGTTGGAGAATCAAGCATTGGTGGTGAATATGGAAGGAATTGTGTTAAATTTGGATTTGAAGTTTCAGAGTTGGAAGTTTTGGCAATGGAAATGCAGGGTCTTGGAAAGGGTAGGAGAGAAATTGAGGAAGAGAATGAGGTATGTGAAACTCATGAGAAATTGGAGAAAGAACTTGATGAAGGGTTTTGGGAAGAACTTTTTAGTGAGAAATTTGAAAGTGAATTAGATATTTTAACTTCTCAAGGAGACGATGAAGATGTTAATGTGTTGGCCGAACGATTTGATTATTTGGGTTCGAGTCCCAAATGAAATTTGATCTCTCTATTAGTGTCTGAAATATAAATTGGACACTAAAAAGAAATTTGAATTTGTAGTAGCATCATCTGGGTTGCCACGGGAGATCATTTCAATTATTGTGTTTCTAACCCCCTATCATATATGTCCTTTTCTAGTAACAGCTTCCAATTTCAATTTCTCATATTTCATATTTCTCTATCTTTGATTAGGTAGGTTTTGCAGCTGATGCTTGGACAAGAACCTGTGGTAGTTCATAGGAGATGATTATTTTCTCAAGGTTCAGTATTCTGTTAATTGTTTTTTAAAAAGAAAAAAAAAATGTATTTTGTTAATTCATCATTTCATTTTACCCACTCAAAATTAAAAAATTAAAAAACAAAAAAAACAAAAAAAAATCCATGTAAAAAATTTAATGCATCCTTTAAACCAAGATATGGCCTCTTATTGTGTTAATCATGTTACCTTAACATAAATGTAGATGAATCAGAAGATGTAGAATGGATACGATGTAGCTGATGTTCAGGAATCATAACTGAATCTTGCTTTTTGAATGAAGATCCTCTTGGTGGTTATAACCTTGTCGGTTTGATATTTTTCATCCCTTTATGCTTTTATAATTCTTTGTACTTTGTCCATGTGGCATGTGGTCAGAAATAAAAAACGAGGTGAGATAAATAAAATAAAACGAGGCCTCCATCAAACGAATTTCATGATGTTACATATGTAGTGTTTTTGTTAGGTAACTTTGTGTTCAAGATTCCTTTCTCATTTCAAAAACATATAACAAATTTAAATTTGGGGGATCTAAGTGAAACGTGTCAAAGTTTAGAGCATGACCAAATAATGAAACGTGTCAAAGTTTGTAGGGGATTCAGTTGCTAATTTTATACACCTAATAATATTAAGTAATTATATACATCTAATGATATGCATATAATATTTAGTATTTAGAATATCTTGTTTCAACAATATTTGTTAGCGTAAAAAGGTATTGCATTAATTCTTCAAGTGACACATGTAATGGGAGAGAGATAGACGCTATATAATTGAAATGTTAATTAAAAAAATCCTATAGAACCTATAGATTTTGGATAGATATTTTGATTGTATTTTTTTAAAACATTGAATAAAGAGCATTTCAAGTTTACGCAATATCAAAATTTTATGTTTATTTTATCGAGTTCGAAATTTTATAAATTTATATCTATAAAATTATTCTTTTTGGAGTCAACATTGTATCTTGTGTCTTATACATCTAAGAAAAATAAATAATTAATATTAATAATTTATCTGTGATATAATAGTAAATTCACATGAAAAAAATCATTTACGATTGGTTCATTTTATTAACTTATATATTGAGCCTCTTCAATCTTTATTCCTAGATTCATCTCTACTGGAAGATGAAATAGGAAGATGAAAGATAATCAATGGGAGATTAATATTATAGTTTTTAATAAAATAAAATAAAAAGAAAAAGTACTAATTCTGAATGGATAATTTTTTTAAAAAAAAACTTTATTTTATTTACTTATTTATTTATGTCTCTCGCTTAGTGTACGGTTTGCATGATTTTTCTTGTTGTCAAGAGTACATAAAGATATATTACCTTGTAAAAGTAAAGATAAGACTTTAAGTTTTCTTTTCTTGTTGTCAAGAGTATATATTTTCTTCCATCCACTTTTTCATCTAATGAAAAAGTAAAGATAAGACTTTAAGTTTTCTTTTTCTTTTGATATTTTCGCCATGGAAATAATATACAAAATCCACTTGTAATCTCTTCTCCTCTATTTTTTACACATTTTCTTTCATCCTATTTTCTGGTCTCAAACAAGTATAAGGCATTGCAGCAAGGCCGTGTAAACATTAAGGTCGTTAAGGCCTTCACCTTAGGCCCTTAGATGTTGTTTTTTTTTTCTTCAAAAGATGTCTAGGTCTCGCAATCGCACTTTTTGGATGGTTGCGTAAGGTCAATGTTGTAATAGAGATTTTTGCTTGCACATGTCAATCAAGATAACTTGTGCTGACTATATAGCTGAGACCCAACATATGTATAGGGCATAAAGT
>NC_021162.2:68752058-68773226 GCF_000331145.2 Cicer arietinum
ATATATATATATATATATCATAGGGTTACGGTCAAAATGTGTTAAGAGCAATTGTTAAAAAGATAACAAAAAAATTTTTAAAAAAATTAATTTTTTAAAATTATAAAATATTAAATACTCAATTTATAAAAAATTTATTTTTACATTTAGATTTCTAACAAATGCTCTAAAATCACTTATTAATATTTTTTTCTTTTTTGAGCATTTATTGACACTTTTTTTTATATTCAAAAATTGTAAAATAATTTTGTGGGTTTAAAGTGTTACTGATTAGTGTGATTTATAACGAATAACTAAAGTTATATATATAGTTTTAGTCTTCATGTTCTTTTACAATTTTAAGTAATATGAGACTATTTCATTATGTAATATTTTCTTGACAACTAACATTTTTCTCTCATTTAACATATATACTAACTATTATAAGATTTGTCTATAAAAAAAAACCTCAGCCTTTATTGAAATGATACATCTTGTGTTATCATTATCTATACAGATAGTCATAGTTCAAAAGAATTTATTATATTCCATAAAAAAAAATATAGTTTACTCAAAGTTAAACCTCTTCAAGAATTTCCACTGAAAGCTAAATCACTCCAATAACTTCTACTTAAGATAAATTACTTCATGAATTTTCACTTTAAGGTAAACAATTTTAATAATTTATTCTACATGTCAAAAACAAAACTAAAAACTTATGGTGCAACTTTCGTGTTGGCTTTATCAAGAAGTTCTTTAGTAATCCACATAATCTCTGGGCACACCTTGCAAAAATGTCAGCCAATGTTCATGTGGTAATCGACACCTTGTATAATCATGATTGTATCAACGCAATAATGACTATAATTTTTCATTAGCCAAATATGATTCTTCCATAAAATTTCTCTATGTCAAACTTTACAAAGGAACTTGACATTTTATAATTGTGCACCACAGATTTTCAAAAAAGAGAGGTGAGTCACAAATGACCATTTAAAAATCAACGCTTTCTTAGTCAAAACTTTTTCAAATAATATTTTTTCAATTTCGTCATTCTTTTTTAACGTGGAAGATCAAAAAATATTACAACCACGTAACATACGAAGAGAAAAAAAATTAAATACAAACTTAAAGTATATATATATATATATATATATATATATATATATATATATATATATTCTTTCTTTATAAAACTAAGTAATGTAGAATTATTTCAAACATCTACTATTTCAATCAACTTTAACAATATTTCAACATTCCTATAAAATATAATTTTACCTTCGCCTTATATTTTCTCAATAACTAAATATAATCTTCTATTTCTATTTGTATCTAAAAAATAGTATTTAATAATCATTGTAGTGTCTCACTTTTTGTTTCATATTTTGTTCAAATTCTATTGATCTCATGTAGCAAGTATTTATGTTTTGAATTATTTATCGCATTTATCTCGATCAGTGAAATATTATTTCTTAATTAATTTATCAATAAAAAGTATTTATTATGTGTATTTGTAGATTAAAATATAATTAATGCATTAAATTTTCTCACATGTGTATTAAAAACATATTTAAAAAACACAATAATAATCAATTGTATGTTTCTCTTTTAAATAATTGATTACGACAAATATACAACCAGTATATGAACTATATAGTAAATTATTACTATTGTATTATACACATAATTATTGAAATTATGTTTTACCATTTGAAAACGTCCTCCTATGAATGTGAATATGTGTATCGGTAAATTTAAACGTCCTCATATGAAAGTGAAATATATATAATAGCATCATTTTTGTGATTTAAATTGTTTACCTCTTATCAAGAAAAACTTAAAAGTTCCCCATAAGTTAAAAATAAGGTTAAAGTTTATAGAGAGTGATAACATTCACTTTACAAATCCATTTTATAAGGATTAATTGTGATCAGTATAAAAATTTTACAAATTCAAACTCAGGTAAACTACAGTAAAATCGCTATAATAAAAGTAGAATAAAATATCATAAAATGAAAAACTATATGTTCTATATATATATTGACATCTCCCATTTTTTGGTCTTCTAGATGATTCTTTATGTCTTGGTGGGTGGTTTATTAGAGGAAAAGAGAAAAAATTATTTATGCCTATTATTTTGTTATTGTTGTGTAGAGATAGAGACAAATTTTTTGAAATTTGAATTAAGGACAATGATTCAACGATAGTAAAAAGAATTATTATTTAACGATGATGTGTACAAAATATATTGGTTGAATGACATCTATGCAAATTTATTATTGAAGATGTATATTATTAAAATTAAAATTTTATTTATTATTTATTAATAATTTGGATAGTGTGAGACTATTTATATATTATTATTATCGATTATGTAATTTCTAAGTATTTGAAAAAATGCATATCTGTGTAGTAATAAAGAAAACATCCATGTAGTGCAATTGATGAAGAATGTGAACAAAAAAACATACAAAAATAAAATGATACGGGTTCAGGAAGAAAAACCCCAATCCTTGTGTGTGCTCAATACTGTTACGAGGAATCTTCCGGTGATTGAATTTCTATCCAGAAATTAAACTCAATCATTCTCAGAAATTTCAACTCTCTATTTATTATAATATATAATAAATCGCATGATTGATAATTATTATTATTATAGAAACTAAATCATGTGGATCAAAAAGAAGGGAAACAACACTTGTAGAAGAGAAAGAAGCATGGAGAACAAGATATGCTCTATCTACCTCCTGATTTAACAAATCAAATCCTTCTTTGTACGAGTAAGTCATGGTTTTCTCTTGTCTCTAATCCTCACTTTGCAAAATCACATTTTGATATTTCCGCTGCACCTACTCGTAGAATTCTTTGCATATCAACTTCAGTAAATGAACTAAATCTATAGATTTAGAAGCGTCGTTCAAAGATAATTCTTCGTCTATTTCATTGAATCTTAATTTTAAGCTTCCTAAATCTGATTTTGATGTTGAAATTAACGATTCGTGTAGAGGGTTTATATTTTTGCACTCTCCTTCAAGCAACTATATATGGAATCCATCCACTGGAGTTCATAAACAAATACCTTTCTCTCCTTTTGAATTCAATTTAGATCCCAAATGTTATTGTTATTTATATGGTTTTGGGTATGACAATTTAAAAGATGACTACTTGGTTGTTTCAATGTCCTATGATCCACTGGCAGATATTATTTCATTACACTTGGAGTTTTTCTCATTGAAAGCTAATAAGTGGAAAGAAATTGAGGGTGATTTCCCTCATATGAATGTTTATCGTGACCCTAAAATAGGATTGTTCTTCAATGAGGCAATTCACTGGTTCACTTTGCTCACTTGTCCTGAAGATTTAACAATGGATGTTATTGTTGTCTTTGATTTAGTGGAAAGGAAACTTTTAGAGATGTCTATGCCAGATGGTTTTATGCATGAAGCTAAAGATTGTGATTTTTGGGTATTGGGAGGATTTTTTAGTATATGGGCTAAGAAACACGATTCAATTGAAATATGGGTGACGAGAGAATACAAAGTGTATTAGTCTTTGGACTAAGACTCTTGTTCTGTCTATTCATGATGGCGCCCCCACTCATTACTGAAAAGTAACATATTTTAGTATAGTTTGATCAAATTTTATATTTAACACTACAAAATATGTAAGTTTTATTTTTTAGATCTATTTTGAAATGACTTTTTGTTATGATTTTAACTAAAATTTTAATATCAATTATGGAAACAATTTATTTAATTAATATTAGAATTAAAATTGAATAAATAAATGTATTTAAACTCTTAATTTAATCAACTTTAATTGATATTATAGTAATGTCCATGTTGACAAATTAAAGAAAATTATTAGTTAAAATATTTAAAAAAATGATACATTTTTTTTTATAATACCGTAGAACTTGTCATTAAATTATTTAAAAATATTCTATTTTCCTATTAAAAAATATAACATCAAAAGTCTATTGATTTATGTTACCCTTCATTTATGTTGTCCAATATTGAAGATGTCATGTAAAATAAAGATAAAGTCTTAAATGAATTTATAAAAAAAATACATATCTCATTTCTCATTTTACATAGATGAATTATGTTTAATATAAAAACTAATATCACTTATGTTCTCTGCAGTGATATCGTTATATGTCTGAATGTATTACTCATATTATTTGCAATGAAATAAGTTGAATTTGATGGTGCGAAAAAGAAAAGGAAAAAGAAAAAAAGAAAAGCATGATAGCATTGTCTTGTAAAATAAATATGAGAATTAATTGAAATAATATCTCTCTCTGTATCTTTGTAGTTGTAATTATTATTTGAGATTTATTTAGTCTTTCTTTTTTTCTTTTTTTTTTTTATTTCAAACTACTTTTGTCCTCCGGTAACACTTTTTGTTTTTTTTTTAATAATTGTTTCAGTTTTATATATACTTTAGATATATCTACAAGCAACACACATGGCTAGCGAAACTTTAGATGCTAGTAATGACCTGTTAAACTACATAACCATATTTAAAGCCGTTAAAAATTATCATTTGACGAATGATAATTATTAGCATTCTTACAAGAGAGATCCAAAACAACTCAATAGTTTGATTAGTGAATTAGGCTTGAACATTAATCAGAACAAAGTGGAAAATGGATTGGCTTTCAAATATTTGTACTATTGCGATCATTTTCTTTGGTACCATAATTTGTCACGCATTTGCTCTCTCGATCAGTCTACACGATGTGGAATGCGTATCAGAGCATGTTCCATATGAAGGTGATATTATTTCTGGAAACTTTGTCGTCATGGACCACGATATATTTTGGAGCTCGGATCACCCTGGAATTGATTTTACGGTAAGACACCGTATTTATTGCGAATTTGATTTTCTCAAATACCGATATTATTTTTTTATGAATTTGACAATAATGTGAAAACAAAATGTTCCAACCAAATCAATTAAATAGAAATGAAATTGATTTCTAATTTTTCGTTCATTAAACTTTGTGAGGGAGATGAATTTTTATATTTTTCTAATATCTCTAATTGATATTTTCAATTAGTAAATTAGCTAGCTATATGTGGGAATGTTTGATAGTTTGGGTTGTTTTGTGGTTGAATTAATGAATGTATGATCTATATAGGTGACATCTCCGGGAGGAAATGTGATTCAGTCTTTGAAGGGAACATCAGGGGACAAGTTTGAGTTCAAAGCCACACAAAGTGGAATTCATAAGTTCTGCTTTCATAATCCTTTCTCTACGCCAGAAACTGTATCCTTCTATGTCCATGTTGGCCACATTCCAAATGAACATGATTTAGCTAAAGATGGTATAATTTGATTATTTTTCTCATTAACTTGACTTCAATTAAGTTGTTATAATTAGAATATTTTAATTGCCTTTACAGCTAATATGTGATATTTAATTTGTAAATATTTGGTTCGGAAAACTGAAATGACGTAAATTTAGAGAATGTTATTTCTGAATTTAGTGGAATAAATGTCACATATGTGAATTAAGGAAATCATTGGACGCTGGATATTTAGCCACCTTACTTTGTTGAATTTATTTTCACGCTGCCAAGTATTTCTATATTTTTTTAGACTGAATTTTTATATTAAAAATTATTATTCAACCCATTTATTTATATACAAATTTATTAAAATATAAATTATTTTAATTTTAATAGATTTTTATATTGTTAACGTTGTTGTCTCTCTACGGATATAAGATTCATTTAATTTGTCACCTAGTTTTATATTGCAGCCTATAGTTTTATCATTTACTCATTTTTGCTTTTGGATTCAGAGCATTTGGATCCAATTAATGTGAAGATTGCTGAGTTGAGAGAAGCATTGGAATCTATTATAACAGAACAAAAGTACTTGAAAGCACGTGATGCTAGACATCGACATAGTAAGTTGTGTAATTTATGTCATGCGTTTTCGTGGATGATAAATTTATTTTATTTTGATGTATTGATTTTTTGTAAATGCAGCAAATGAGAGCACTAGAAAACGTGTTGTCGTTTACACACTCTTGGAGTATATTTTATTCGTCACTACAAGTATATTGCAAGTGGTATACATTCGTCGACTCTTCAGCAAATCATTTGCTTACAATAGGGTGTAGACTTACTTCAACAAAAATTGATATCTTTTATTTACAATTTTAATTAAATACAACAATTTTATTTTTGTTTATATTTGAGATTAGATGAAATATATTATAACTTTGTCTTTGATATAGTGTCAACACTCGATAGGGATAATGACAGTTTTCAAACACAGTACTTAATTTTCTATTTACTACTTTGTTTTTTCTCATTACTTTCACTTATAATTAACTTCTCTAAATATGATCAATTTATTTATTTCTGTTTGTTGAAAATAGAACTAGATAAAATAATGAGATTTTTTTTCAAATAAAATAATGAAACAAAAGGGGTCTATTATAAAAGGGAGGGTGAAAGTTCAATATGTCACCATCTCTTAAACTTAAACTACAAAAGCCCAATACGTAAAACAATCATCCGATTGGGCTTGTGATAAAATTACAACATGGTATTAAAGTCCAGAAAATTATACCCCAATATAATATATAATTTAAACTTTAAAAAATTAAATATATAATTTTTAATATAATATTTTAAATTTAAATCATAACAAATACGTTAACAACACTTGTTAACATTTATTATATAATTTTTATCTATATAAGTTAAATAAACTAAATGAATATTCATATAAACAAGAAATAAACTAAATTACAATTATCGAAAACAAAAATAAAATTAAGTTTTTATTTTTTCCAAAAAAGATAAAGGTTTTGTAAAGTAACTAAATAAATTAAGTTAATCAATCAACAATTAATACACTCCTGTATCACATGATAACATGCAAAAATTGATCTTAAATTGCATCTCCGATGCATCGCATAGAATCCAATTGAAGGAGTATAATAAACGGCAGATGCTCTTGTAATCAGTCAGATTCAATAATATAAAAATAAGGTTAATAAATTTATCAAAAACTTGAATTTAATAATACTTTTTATACAGTTTGAATAAACATCGAAGTAGCCAAACAAGCATCATAAAAAATTGAATTGTATACATGTTACAGGTCTATGAGGCAGCCTATACTAACAACTTAGCGTGAATCAGAGTCTACAAAACTTAGTTGTCACAAAATCACCAACATTTACAACGCATGCGAGCCAAAACTCTCTCAAAAAGAATAGACCCCATAACCATTTCTCGATACATCATCAATCATCCTTATCTTGCATCCTCTTTCTTCTCATATTAAACCATTAAGATACTGAAAAGGACACTTGTGTTTTATATTACACCAGTGATTTGTATACGATTTTTTTTTGCTCGAGGTATCTTTTTGTTTAAAGTAAGAGATTAATTAATACATCCTAAAGGTATATAAATAGAGATATGCTATATACAAATAATATTAAACAGTTATTTAATTATGTGTTAAATAACTATAATATTATAGTTTTGTACACATTTCATTATATAATGATAGAATATAAGAATCATTATATTATATTTAAATAATAAAACTATTCATATAAAATAATTGTACATTATAACTATTCTGCATGCTCTTAGTACTCATATAAATTTGAAACGAAAAAGTAAATTAAAATTATAATTGATATTTATTTTGAAACAATTTATTTTCTTCTAATTATGAAAAGGAGGGAGTATATTATACCACTTTTATCTAGTAGCTAAATGTATGAAATATATTCGAAAATATCCTATGGTATAATTCCTATGGTCGTGGAGGTAAGAGAGTGGTTGACCATTAGAAAAAGGATTGAAATAATGAAACGGGTGAGTGAGAAGATAGTACAAAAGGAAAAGGATGTGTTAATTGTTATGTTAGTCTTTTTCTCGATGGCTGGGAATGAGGAAATAACGTTGAATTGAAGATACTAAAAACATGAATTGACAACTGAGAGTTATTATGCCCACGCTAGCTTAGATAGAGAAGAAGAGGTTTCAACTTACAATTAAAATAATAATATATGCATGGAAAATCTAAACAAACAAGGCCCCCTTTCTTCTCTTTACTACTTACCACCACAGTATTTTTTTTTCTTCTTCCAAAACCCAATAATTGTAGCCTGTGACTTTCTGTCCCTGCTCGGAATTTTGAATTGTTTAAGTGCCCACTTTATTATTATTATTATTATTATTATTATTATTATTATTATTATTATTATTATTATTATTATTATTATTATTATTATTATTATTATTATAGTGTCCCAGGCATTATAAATGGAGTATTATGATTTGTGTTATGCATATTAAATTAACTAAACAAATTTTCAAAATAATATTTAAGGAAATTATTTTAAAATTAATTTTAAAATTAATTTAAAGGAAAAAAACAAAAATTAATTAAAGTAGATTAATTATCATGCTCTAGTGGATTTTCACTTTTACTTGTATAAATCAAATGAAAAAAAAAACCATTTTGTCATGTTATGGACTTATGGTCTATTTAGGAGGTGGAATTTTGAAAAGGATTTAAAGAGATGTAAAGTCAATGTAAATTTATACTATTAATTATCAATAATAATTCGATAAGTTGATAAAATATTTTAATATAATTGTATTTGATTTAAAAATATTTAATATGTAATTATTAATATACTATTATAAATTTTTTTGGGAAAAATAAATTTAAATATATTACAGATTTAAAAAATAACATGTTATATGATCATAACACTGAAGAAAATAAAATGAAAGTCATATGAATAGAGTGAGAACACATGATGGAAAAGACTTATCACTACATGTACTATTTTTAAAAAAATTTAAAACAAAGCGGTCTATTTATTATTTAAGTTGATATATATGATATTGAATTAAAATTTAAATATAATATTTAGTTAAAAATATAAATAAAGAAATAGTTTAAATTAGAAAATAAAATTAGAAAAAAAAAAATACTCATAAATAAAATTCATATTAAGATCCAATGAACTTTGACATAGTATAAAATAAATTATTTATAATCATAGTAGATGTACGATTTTTTTTTATTATTATTATACATCTTTTTAAAAATTAAATAATATATTTTAAATTAAATTTATATATTAAACTGTCTTACTTTTTTGAATTTTAAGAATGTTGCACCTCTACCATCACATAAAAAATAACTTTTTTTAATAGAAGATCATGTAGTCACATCTAAAAAATGCAACCTCATAAAAATTAAAAAAAATAAAATATCTTTAAATATATTTTTAATATAGAATATAATAATTAATTATTTAAAAAAGTATATATTTATAATACGACCTAATGTTGATATATTAGAATGGGACCTAATGTGTAGTTTGTTGAGATATTTTTTATAATTAAAATAAATCTATTTAGAATGAATGAAGGAGCATAAAAACAATACTTTATAATTTATATATAGTGTTGATTGATTGGTTATCGATAATATAAAATTATCTTAATTTAAATACACAAATAGTTATATTAAACTGTCTTTAAATAAAAAAAGAGACAGATGAGATGTTTGGTTGGTTTGGTAGATTCAATAACTAAGAAACATAATTTTCTTTGATATTTCATCACGAAACTTGTCATTAAGTTATTTTACTTTTGGTAATCCAATGGAGAATAAAAATGTTTGTTGTAAGAGCGAATCGAGAGAAATATAAGTATGAATCTCGATCTCTCTTTTGAATATTAGTTTTGTAAATCCTTTAGGTGAGACAAAAGGTATAATTCTTAAGGTTTGTAAAATTAGGAAAAGATATATTTGAATAATTAGAGTTAAAAGAAAAGAAAAGTTTAGGTTAAATGTTAGAAAGAGAGTGCAGGTGGCACAATGTTAGAAAGGATCCCCCACTGTGTTGTACTGATCTACTCTAGTGATCTACAAGACTGCTATAGCAGCTCTCTACATATACTAATCTCTGACCTACCTACCTATACTTCTTCATCAATCATCATGCGTCTGCTATTCCCTTTATAGCTTTCTTAGCTGTTTTCTTTGCATGTTTCTTTTTTCAATTTTTCATTCCTTCTTTATTATAGTATCTACCTCTTTTTTATTTACATCTGTCCCCATTCTTTTCTTCTATATATTCCCTTCCTTCCACTTCTTTCTAGTATACTATTATCTACCTTCTTTCTTTCTTCTTCTTCTTCTAGGTCAATATTCCCCTTACTCTCAACATATTTTGTTCACAAAGGAATAAGTGAAGCTGCCAGCATGATCTAAACTTAGGTTAGAGAGGTTTTCTTTTCTTTTCTTTAAAAGAAGAACAAGATGAAGATGAAAGACTAACCCTAACTTGGATTAGGTCATGCTGTGACAGCCTCACTCATTCCTATTTTGTGGACCCAATTCATTCCTAACGATTTTTATCTCTTCAACTGAAAGACACAACAAACAAACTTTAATGAAAAAGGGTGACTCATAATTATTTGATATCAATGAAATTACTGTTACAAGTATCTTTGTTATTCCTTTTTCCGAGTTTCTGTTCTGGCAGGCGTGCGATTTATTACTAACTTTTCACCTTTTTTTTGTTTCACTCTCTCTCCTTTTTCTTTCTCTCTTGTTATTTCATGCCAACCTGTTTTCACTGTTTCTTGTTGACTATGCTCAATACTATCCCTGTATCGTTCTTCTCTCTTTTTATCTTGTTATAAGCTTCTTTATGTTATTTTAGGTTTTCAGATACTCAGGTTCATTGTATAAATGCTTGTTTTGTTTATCTTTATCATGTTTTTAATTCTGCATTTGTGCATTTTAATATATTTGTTTTTCATTTTTCAGGTGCAAGTGTCATCATTTATCCGCATATTAATTAATATAAAAGCTCATCTAGGAAAGGAAGGAGCTGTACTATCTTAATCAGCGTAATTTATAAGCACAAACTCACACATTTTTATGTATATTTTTACATATTTTTAATTTGTTATATTATATTCATGATATTTTTGCCTCATCTTAGTTTTTGACGGTTGGTTGCAGTGTATAAAAAGCAGGTTATAGGTTATAGTTGATATTAAATGTTAGAATTTGTATTGTAAAATTTGTATAGCAGGTTATAAGTTATAGTTGATATCAAGTGTTATTTTAACAATTATCATCTCACTGTAGAACAAATTTTTTGGAATAAAAAGAATGGTTAGTTTGAGTTTTAGTCTTGTGTTTTCATTTTTAGATTTTTCTATTATTGTATAAGATTTATGAGGTTAATGGAATTAAATTTAGTGTTTTAAGTCTTATAGCTTTTGTTATTTTTGCTGTTTTCTTCATCTGTGCCCTTCTAATGAAGGGAGAGAACAAGATGTAGTGAACTTTTCGAATCAATTTATGCTATATAAGCTTGTTAAAGTTTTGTTCTTATTATTTTTCCTAATTTTTCTCAATGGATATTTGTTAATTTTCTTTCTGGACTTGATTAACAGTTATTCAGTTATGTTGCTGAAATTGTTAATAAATTTTGGAGGATATATCTATTCATTATTTTCACAATTAGGGTATACTTAACTTTAATAGTTAAACTAGGGAAGCTTAATTTTAGATAATCAATGTGAATAAATATTTATTTAATATTTTTTATCATTCAATTACTGATCTGTTTGATGACTGGTAGAACTAATTATTTTAATCATTAGAAATACTTATTTTTTTGGTATAACTAATTTTTAGGGAATAAATGAGTAGTATTTTGCTAACTACAATATAGTTCTACATAGATGTATCTTAAATGGATCATATATGTATTTGGAATTTTCGGATATTTTTCTTGTTAAATATTTCTATAATTTCACTTTAGTAAATTTACATTCAATCATAATGTCCTGACTTTAAATTTAAGTGTAAATGTATTAATATTTATTAGATTAATTTAAATATATAGATAAGAATTGTTTTTTTACATAAAATAGTTAAATTTTTTTATTAGAAATGAGATATTTTTTCATATATAATTTTTCTATATTAATAAAATATTTTAAAATTGTACCAAAAAGAAGTTTTCTTAAATGAAAAATGTCTATTCAAATTGTTTATTGTGAGAAGTTGCTATAATCATTTTAATTTTAGATTATATACATTTTTCAATTTCTGTTATTTTATTTTCTACAATGTAATAATTATTTTACTTAACTATTTGGTTATGACCAAAAAATTTACCGATCAAAATTGAAATTTATATATAATTGAAATTCATCACACAATTGAATATTATTATCTTATTGAAATATGATAATCATGTCATAATTTTATTTAAAAAAAAAACAGTAATGTTGACCGTTAAGAATAATTATAAATATGTATAGCATTAATCATTTGACATGTACTATTGCGGCAAACATATAGAAATATAATAAAGGTGAAAGTGAAGATATTATTAAATTAGAGGTTATACTTTATATTTAGAGCTAATATTTTGCAATTACATATATTAATTAATTATATATATATATATATATGTATATATATTATGATGATTTTTATTATTTGTTTTAGGATAAAAAAATTGAAGTTGAAGTACATATGAACTTAATATTTGATAGAATTAGAATAAGACAATTATTTATATTGAAAAACAGTAATTTTATTGAGAGGCATATCTCTTGTTTTTGTCAAATCCCATCATTTCCTTATTTATTAAATATTAGGATCAATTTTTGAATTAGATATCACAAACTTATCCAGTGAACTCATGGTTGGTTTGGTTAAAAAACACCCCCAAGACAATTTTTTTAAACCCTCTGAAAAATTAATAATTTCAATAATAAGTATAATTATACTAATTTTCAAAATTTAAATAAACAAAATAAAAAATTAATACTTGTTAAAGAAATATATTATAATAATCTAATAAAAAAAATTATATTGTAAAACATCTAGACAATAAAAAATTGATTACAAAATGTAATAATTTTACTAAAATATATTACTATTAATTTTAAAAAGCCTCATTTTAAATTTGCCTTAACTCTCCAAATGTAGATCGAAATTGTCTATTAATTTTTTATCTATATCTCTTTTATTTAATTATTCTTTTTAATTTAAATAATTTAGATTAATTTATTTTAATTATCAATTTTATTCCAAAACATACTGACATCAGCGTACACGACGGTTTAGAGAATCAATTTTTCTCCAAGCGTTGATGAACGATACTTTATGACCTTGTTACTTGAGTATTTTTTGATAGAGCCCTGTTAATTAAGTTGAAATATTTATCTTTGTGTCGCATTTTGAAGTAGCCGTGTAAATGGTCCCCCATGAAGTTATATACTTAGTGGTTGCCACTTTCTCTTTGGTTGATGTATCTATACACTTTGATATTGAAGATGATAAGTCTTTCTTGCAGGACCACGGCCACCTGTCCCACGTGTGTTTACGACAATCATTTGTATTTTATAAAATATTGGATCTTAACAAAGTATTTTAAAGGTATTAGAACTTCAAATTTTCTTTCAAAAAAAGTAAGAAATGTAATGATTTGTTTTTCATATTTGATAGGTGATTTATAATTTTTACAATTAAATGGCTTCCACAATTTAGTAATAATATTTTTATATATAATATAACATCATACGTAATAAATAACGATGAGAATTATGTACTAAACTCAATCAAGGACTATAAATACATAAATATTTAGAAAATAGAAAGAAATAATTAAATTGGAATTAAGTTCGCTTTACAAAATAGTATATTTTTGGAATTATAGTGTGCACATTTAAAGACGTGGAGTTAATTAAGTATAGTTATTTTACTCACAAGAAAAATTAGAGTGTCAATATATATATATATATATATATATATATATATATGATAAAAGTTAACCATTGATCTTATGTGCGTGCTGACATATATATGGCTCAAGTTTATAAAGATTTGTTACCACATATTTATATAGTTTATTTGATAATGACGATTACATGAAATTCCATGTAATTATTAATTTTCGTGAGACATACAATTCAGATTCGTGAAGATCTAACTTAATCAAAATGAATCAATCTTTTTATGCACTCAAACAATTGATGCATCTTTCTTGAGATTATAGATTGAGTATTTGAACAACAATATTTTTGTAAGTCGGGACAGTTATATAGTAAAGGTGCTAATGTGGTTCTATATGTTCCAACGATTCTAAAATGTAAACAAAAGTTGATTTAGAACTTGAGAAAATGATGAAGAACTAACTAATCATGAAGTATCATATTTTAGTTCAATTTGAAGATACTAATGTACCTTACTTATTGTACATATTTTGAAATATTGTTTATTGTCAACTATTATAATATAAAATTCTTCACCCACACGAAGACATTAGAACAAAGTTAAACATATTTTGATATGCATGTTACTTGTTTGATTCTTATAATGAAAATTTTGCACTATATGCATGAGGCAAGTCAAGACTTCCTTATTGTTGAGATATCTGATGTGATTCTACACATATAAGAACTGGTTTTCTTTGAGTTATTACAATAGTTCTATGTGAAGATAATATTGCATATATTGTTAATTTTGACGAGTGTATGATAAAAAAGATATAACAAATCTATTATATGAAAAGGTTTTCGTTGTCTCAAAGAGTTTAGACTTGAAGACGATAATACAAAGTATTTCTTCTTCTCTCTTTCACCTTGATCTTTATTCTACTGTTTTAATATATTGTTCTGATTTTAATTAATTTTACAACAAGGAATTGTTTTTTTACAAAAATAATAATAATTTAATATCAGGAATAAACAGTAAGTAATACAAGGTCATTTTCTCAAATAAATTTATCTCCTTTGATTCTTTAATTACTAAAGATTTAAATACACTTATTTGTTAGAATTATTGTACTCACTATTATAATATTATAAGATATGTTTAATTGCAGTTTAGTCTATTATTTTTATCAATTTACGAAATTGATCATTCTATTTTAAAATTCGATAGTTTTGGGCTCTCTCGTAATTTTGAATTGAAAAATAACGATTGTACATCATTTAAATAATGTGACATATAATATAATGATGTAAAATAATTAACATCCATTAAATCGCAATAAAATCTTCTAAAAACATAACTTTTAACTTCAAAGATTTTTTATTTTTGTAATTTAATTAATAACATATAAATAATTAATACATTTAAATAATTATATATTATAAAATTGTATAACACATAATATAAGATATGTGAAATCGTCATTTTTAATTTAAAATTTTATAATAAATCAAGATCGTTGATTTTAAAAATAAAAGAATTAATTCCATGATTTAGTAAAAATATATGTAATTCTGGTGACCCATTTGATTAAAAGTTTCATGTTTTTTCTGTCTAAATTTTCTAACGAAGAGACGTGTACAAACTCTACTCATACCAATTTGACTCTTGTACTTACTGTAATAAAATAATTAGCAATGTGTTGATATAAACGGGTAAAAAGTAATTGTTTTTCTCCAAACATGGATACCATTAATATGTATATGGATACCAGTCATAGGCCCATCATAACTATATAATTAAGGATAATAGCACATGTCTGTAACAACTAATGGATACAACTCTACTCATACCAATTTCAAAGGTTCCAATCCTAATAGTTTTTATACTTAGTTTTATTATACATTCTCACATTCCAATCACTTTTCAACCACAAATGTGACCCAAACTTCTAGGGCCTAAAAAAATTATATTTACTAAATATTCCACATGTTTTGGTATTAGACACATGGAAAACCAATATCCGCTAAGTTACAATGACAAAAGTGTCATGAATTTCAATATGTGGTATATACTATAATACCTCATATTCAAATTAGAAAGATTTCTGAAATTTCAGTGCAACATAAGCTAAAATTAAAAAGCTTTCTTGAGCTTGAAGACTAGTAATTTTGCCCACTTAGTATAGGTGAATGAAGGTGTATTATTTGATACAGGTATGAGCTTTATTAAGCAAGCAAGTGGCCATGAAACAATTGCAATTCCAACACAAATTCCCCATTGGTCCCATGTTAATCTCTCTGTATCAGCAAACTTCCTTAGTAGTTCCACCATCAAGATTTGTAGAACAATAGTAATCCCAACAATTCCAAGAAACAGATGGTTTTTGAGAATGCCTTCAAATACATAAAGTTTCTCCATACTTCTTGAGTTGAACTCATTGAAAACTTGGCACAGAACAAAAGCATTAAAAATGAGTGTATTCTTTACCTCTGTACTTACATTGAAGATTGACTTTCCATAGAACTGAAGAACAAGAAGAACTGCAATCTGATATAAAGATTGAGCTAAAAGATTTCTCCACATAATTTTTGTGATAAGAGGTTCGGTTCGACCGATCGGCTTTTTCCTCATTAACTCCTTTGTAGGCCTTTCTGTTGCAAGTGCCAAAGCACCTAGTGTATCCATAATGAGATTCACCCAAAGAAGTTGAACTGTTGTTAAAGGAACATCTCCTGAAGAAACTGCTGCTATAAAGTTTATGACAAGTGCTGCAACATTGACTGTTAGTTGAAACTGAATAAATTTTTGAATGTTGTTGTAAACACATCTTCCCCATCTTAAAACAGTGGCAACAGAATTGAAGTTGTCGTCCAAGATGACGATATCGGAACTTTGTTTGGCGACTTCAGTTCCTTGGATTCCCATAGAAAGTCCAATATCAGCTTCTTTTAGAGCCGGTGCATCGTTTGTGCCATCGCCTGTGACTGCAACTACATGTCCTTTCTTTCTGAGGCATTGCACCATCAAAAGTTTGTCCAAAGGGGACGATCTCGCCATCACTCGGATCTTATCAACTTTCTCCATTCTCTCTTCTTCTGTATAGTTTCTGAATTCCACACCTTCCACCACTTCTCCAGCATTATTAGAATCTAATATTCCACATTCTGTTGCTATTGCCTTTGCAGTGAATATGTTATCCCCAGTTATCATCTTAATTTCAACTCCTGCAGCTTTGCAAGTTTCCACAGCT
The DNA here is from genome assembly GCF_000331145.2 of Cicer arietinum. Lineage (NCBI taxonomy): Eukaryota > Viridiplantae > Streptophyta > Magnoliopsida > Fabales > Fabaceae > Cicer > Cicer arietinum. The sequence goes on from NC_021162.2 coordinate 68,769,052, forward strand.
AGCCTAGTGTTTGATCTACATGGATCCTTGAGGCCAACAATTCCAACCAAGGTCAATCCATCTTCTCTCAGCATCTTATGTGTTTTATTCTCCTTTTTCATAAAATAATCAATATCTTCCGAAATCTCCATGTGAGCAAAAGCTATACATCGTAGACTACTAGCAGCCATGCCTTGAATTATCTTCTCCAATTTACTCCTTTCTTCATCAATGGACTTCATTGCGCCGTTAATATCAATATAGTTATCACACATTGCAAGTATCATCTCTGCAGCTCCTTTCCAATGCACATCAATTTTGTTCTCATTCTCCTTCCTTATCGCAACACCGCTCCGTTTCTTCTCCGAGTTAAATGTTTCAACATGAAGGACTTTATGTTTCTGTTTCATTTCATCCATGTCCATACCTAAATCCGATACCGCCCACAAGAGTATAGCTTTTTCTGTTGGGCTACCTGAAATCTCAGGTACAGATCCTGATGAAGGCTTATACACACTACCAGTTGTATTGAGGGCTACCCCTTGATAGAATAACTCAAGAACCTTTGGTGCCATTGCATTAGAAAAACTTTCCATCACAAAATTTTCAAGACCAAGACAAAACTTGGTCACCCTCATTTCATTAAGTGTCAAAGTACCAGTTTTATCAGTACATATAACAGTTGCTGATCCCATAGTTTCACAAGCAGAAAGTTTCCTCACCATAGCATTGTCTCCCATCATTCTTTTCATAGAGTAAGCTAATGTTAGTGTCACAGCCAATGGCAGACCCTCAGGGATAGCCACAACAACAATAGTAACAGCAACTGCAACAATTCTTACAACAGCATTTAAAACATCGTTAATATCAGTTTTTGTTCCTTGAAACTCCTTATTCCCATTCTCATCTTCTGTGTTACCAGTGAAATAACGAATAAGCAACACTAGAAGAACAAGAAATGCTACTGCAAGTCCAACCTTTCCGATCGAAGAGGTTAACTTGTCGAGACGAGCTTGTAAAGGCGTTCTTTCGTTACTGTCTCGGGTTATTGAATTCATCATTTGACCCCAAGATGTGTTGGCTCCAACAGAAGTTACAAGCATTTGAGCATATCCATCCACAACTTTGGCCCCGGACAACAAAAAAGGCGCTCTTACAGACTCGATTTCTACATGATCGCTCTCACCTGTCATGCTAGATTCATCCACTTGCAATGAATGACCAGCTAAAAATACTCCATCAGCTGGAATTTGATCACCAATCTTCAGAGACACAACATCTCCCACAACAACATCAAATATAGATATCTTTTGTGGCCTATCATTTCTCAGAACTTCAACTTTTATGTTATTGCTTATCTTAGACAATTTGTCAAACTGTCTTTCTTGTCTAAAGTTGCTTAATGCACTTACTACAACAACCAGAAACACTGCTAAAATTATACTACCTCCTTCATACCAACCTTCACTTGGTCCATGCTCTTTTATGCCAAAACCAAGTGAAAGGCCAGCGCAAAATAGAAGTATGATGATCGTAGTATCATTCAAAGCTTCAAGAACAAAGTGTAGTAACCCTTTTGGCGGTGGCTTTTGGTAGGTGTTCGAACCAAACAACTCCACCCTTTTCGAAATGTCATCTTCACTTCCAATGATTCCCTTTGTTGGAAATGTTCCAATAACATTTGCAACACCTTCAACTCCTCCAAACTCACTTAAGGACTTCAAGTTTTTGTCTTTAACCATGTCAGCAAGTTTGGCTTTATCAACATCAGAAACACCAACCAAAGAGTAATGATTGGTTCCATGTTGTGGAATTAAAGGTTCAATTATATCAACAGTGGTTCTTGAACTTGAAGACTCAGTGTGAAAGATTTTGGTGTAGCGATTGTGATTTTTTCTTGATATGACCTCTTTTGCAAGGGAAAGCATAACCCTTCTAGAATAAATTGCTGTGTATGCAAAACGCCACCTTCTTTTTGCATTGTTGGTGTATTTGGAAGTGACTTTGGTGAAGGTGTTTGTGATGTCAACGATAATTGAGCTACCATCATATTGTAGATTATGATTGCTTGACATGGTGGATTTTTAGTGCAAATTAATGAATACAAGTATCTAGTTTGAGGAAGATACTAGGAAAGAACTTCATTCTGAGAATACAATGATGATCACACGTATATAATTTATATATATATTGATGTTTCGTGCTAGACGGTACATTAAATAGTTTCCATGTAACTTCCTAGCAAACTATAAAGTCTACACTGTTTATTTTTATTTATATTTTTTGTTGTTATCCAAGTGGGTCAAATTTTGTAAAATGTTTTGTTTTTAATAAACACATTCTTGCTGCACAATTTAAATGGTTGTTGAGATTGAGAAGAAAGTAACAACTTTGATACTAATCCAAATAAAAATGGAATATAGAAATTTCAAAATAATAAAAACTGCACGATCTATTGAATAGTTATAAAGACTTAGTGGGATGCATTTACATGAAGCCGACATAGAGTTGTCTTGAACCATTAACTCTATTTCAATAGTCAACAATACATAATATAGATATAACAAAAACAAGGTGATAGTGAAGAGACAAATGCAAGTAGCACCGCGTGGAAATCAACTAAAGAAAACTGTTAAAGCTACACTTGGCCATTATCTAATTTTATAACACCAGAAACTCCAAGAGGTGTTATATTTAATTAGTATAACACCTCTTCAAACAACAATTTATGTTGTAATTTGGATGTGTTCGTTTATATTTAACTATATTTTATTAAATACTTTCAATTATTTAACAAATAGATATATATATATTTTAAATATCTAACAAAATCATTGGATTTGTTATACTTTTCCTTCTTAAACCAAGACACTAAAAAATAAAATGCTTTATAAGAATATTTTCTCCATAATATATAATTATGCTTTTTGCAAAACCAAGTAGTGAACCGTGGCTCCAGGTTTAATCTAACATTAATTTGAGTTCCTATTTACAGTTATGAATTTATTTTTTCAATAGTTCATGGTAACGGGCTAATGGCATGCCGTCCTGGACGGACATGGATTTTGCCTGGAATTTGCGAACATACGCCAAGTACAAAGTTACAGGCAATCTTGGAAACCTCTATTAATTATTTTTTGTTTTCATAATAGAATTTAAGCGAAATACATGTTCTTTAACTCAGTTTTTTATTATTTATTTAATTTTAAATAATAATTCAATTATTTTAAAAAAATTATATATTTATTAAATTTATAAATCAAATCTTCAATTAAATTAAACTAATGCATAAGATATTTTGCCTAGAATCTATCATTTGTACATAATAATTTTGTATTCTCAATTATTATATTAATAAATTTAGTTAACATTTATTTCTCTTTGGCAGTTTAAGTTTTTAACGCAACCGTTTTTATATGCAAAGTGATAATTAATATGAAACTTATATAATATAATTATGAGAAATCACGTTTAATTTAATAATATTGATATTTATAGTTAAAATCTATTGACACAAAAGTTCTCTCTTTAATATTTTAAAAATATATTTTTTTGGCATTTATTTATTTTTATCCCTTAATATCAGACAATTTTTACAATTTTAATTAAGGAAATTGATGAAATATTTAAAATAATTTTTTACTATAAATTAAGTAAGTTGATTGAAATTTTTTTTTTATTTTTTTTTTGTTTTAATTGCAATTTTAGTATGTTATTTACTAATTCACGAAATTGGTTTCGTTATTCTAAAATTTAACCGTTTTGATTACTCATTATGATTTTTTAGTTAAAAAATAATAATGTAACATAATTTAAATAACGTGACATATGATACATTTGCATGAAAATCCTATAAAAAATATATTTTCAAATTTAAAAATTATTTATTTTTATAATTTAATTAATGCATTTAAGTGGTTCTATATTATGTCACGTCATTTAAAATATTTTAAATTGTTAATTTTTTAATTTAAAAATATAAGAGAATGCGTTCAAAATTATCAATCTTTAAAATAGATTGATGAATTTTATAAATTAATAAATATAGAAGATCAAAATTACAATTAAGCTACTTTTTTAAAAATATTATTAAAGAAATATGAAATACTATAAATTTTCTTAAAAAATTAAAATAGAATATGGCTAATAACTTTTCGAAAGGAGTATGAACATATGGTCATTTGTTTACAATGTCA
>NC_021162.2:68773309-68782994 GCF_000331145.2 Cicer arietinum
ATAGGAATGACTGAAACTCTTTTTGATAAAATTAACTTATAGCGTGTAGCTTTTAACTTATAGTTGTTGAGTTAATTAAATATTTATTAAATTAATAATTTAATTAACTTAAAAATATAAATATTTTAATGTAATAATTTTAAAAAAATAATTTAAATTTTATTAATATGAAAATATATTTTATTTTTTTATCTATTTTATTAATTTAAAATTATTAAATCAATTATTTGCTTTAAAATATTAATAATTAAAAAATTAACTTATTTTTAAATAATTTAAAATAATAATAAATAAATTATCTATTAATTAAATATATATTTTTATTTAACTAATTTATTTATATTAATGTTTTTCAATCTTTAAGTTATATATATTATTTATAAACAAAATCTTTATTTAAAATATTTTAAATTATAATAAATAAATTATAAAGGAAATAAATATTTTTGTTAAACAATAAAGCTAAAATTAAAAAAAAAAAATGATCAACTATAAACTGATAAATAAGTTCAATTAAATTATAAAAAAATACTATAAATTATAAATTTAAAATATTTGTTATCAAACAAATTTTATAGCTTATAAACTATAAATCATTTTTTAATATTACCAAACAAAACCTAAACCTATTACATCCCGCATGTCGAGGGGACATAATGTATGAGACATTACATTAATTAATTAATTAATAATAAAAACATAAAATGACAATAAAGTTTAAGATCAGACTTTGGTCTCTTCTTGTACTAAAATAAATAAATGTAAAAAAAATGAAAAAAAATATATTTCTTACATAATAAATTATTCGTCCAATCGTCTTATAATTTAGTTCAATTAGTAAATTATAAAGAAAGTGATGTCTCGAAATCTAAATTTAAAATTCTCTATTTTTTCATATTTAAAATATGTATAAGTCTAATTAATAAGACAAAAAACTTTCTGTCTAATACAACAGACCATGTATTATTGGAGGAAGTCTCTCTAATGGGATCTAATATTTTTCACATGGCTTGTATATTGAAATGACTCTTTATAATATGTTGGGGTATTTTTGTCTAAAATAAATAGCTATGCTATTCAGTGCAATTCTTATTTATTAAATTGTTTTTGCATTAATTCAAAAAATTTATTGTTCAAAAGAAAGAAAAAGAATTTAATAAACAAAATTTATGCATTAATCTTTTATATCTTTAAAATCATTTTATCCTTCAATAAAAAATAAAAAATCATTTTATATTTTGCAAACTACTTGACACAATCATGAAGCAATGGTCTAGTGATTTGGGTTGGGACACGAAAATATTATATGTATCAAGTTTATGGTTTAATATTTTCTATTAACAGTTTTTTTCTCTATAACATATTATATATTATCTCTTTATCTTACTTGAGGACGGCAATGGGTAGGGTTTGGGTATGGTACTATAATACCCGTTCTTATACCCACGATTTAAAAAAATACCTATACATGTGTTTGTACTCTCTTAGGTATTAACTTTAATACTCGTACTCTTGGTACTTAAATATTCGTACCCATACTCATTACTCACGCTTTAACTAAAAAATCAATAAATAAATGATATTGTTGTGATTAAATTTAAAAATTATTCAAATATCTTAAATCTAATTATAAAATATTTTAAACTAAAATATTTTATAGCTCAAAATATTTCAAATGAACACTCGTTACAATACATATTTAAATATCGATAATAATATTTTATGAAGTTGCAAGTCATACGACAATATTATCTGAGATAATTGATATAAAGTTGCAAGTATAATTATAAATTCGCGATTAATTAGATATAACTATTAGTTATAAAATCACAATTATTTACCTATTTATCATAATCAGATTATTAAAAAATTTGCAAACGTTTATGTTTTAATTATAAATATTGTAGTGGTCTAATGATATTAATAGATGTTAAAAATAAAAGAAAATAACTAATTAAATTAAACACTAAATAAATAAATAAATAAATAATTTATATAAGTGCGGGTGCAGGTGCAGAGCGGGATGGGTACTATAGTACCCGTACCTATACCCACTTAATTTTGCGGGTAATTACCCGTCTCTATGCTCATACCTATTATGCGAATTTTTATCCTACCCATTATGGGTTTTTTGTGGGTACCCACTAAGTCTGGGTCTAATTGCAATCCCTAAATTCTTACTTTCTTTTTTCTCCTTAACATATATATTACCCCTTTATCTTACACGACTAACCAATTTAAAAAAAACAAAACAAAACAATATTCCAAAATTTATGTTCCTTTCAATTTTTAATGTAATTTAATTACTTTTATCAATTATATCCTCTAAATAATATTAAATTTACTATCTTTCTATTTGCATTAATGATAATTATGAACAAACAAATAATTGATATAGATCATTTAGTAAAAGTATTAGTGTTTTTTTCTTTTAGTTTATATAAAATAATCAAATTCATCTCTCAATGTGGAAAGAGGAAAGTAATTACTAACATTTTTCTAAATAAAAAATAAAAAATAAAAAAATAAATTGATACCAGAAACTTGTTAGTTTAATCTTTTATTTAAAAACAAAAAAATAAATAGAAAATGAATGTCCCATTATCTTATAAAAAATATTATAAAATAATAACATGATATATAACATTTATTCTATCATATATTTGATGTCTAGATAAATAATATTATTTTAATTTATCGTGTTTTTTGCACACATTCTTTCGTAATATAATATATATCATATTTAAATGATAAAATTAATCTTATAAAACAATTATATAATTTTATATTTACAAAAATTGATTAATACTAAATAAGCAATTTCAAATTTAAAAAATTACAAATAACTAAATAATTCTATTTTATATGTTAGATAAATTAAATACAGATGTTTAAAATAATTTCCTTTTCTTTGAATCAATAAAAAAATTAATTAAAATCCCCCTATTCAAACCAAATATATTTCTATTATTTTTCTCTTCTTTCCACTAAAATCTTTCTTATCTTGTTAGTTGAACCAAATGAACCCTAAGTAGACTTACTTATACACATCATTTTAAAAATTTTAATTTTTTTTACAAAATAAACAAAGTCTCTCAAAATGAAGACCCAAAAATTTATATTTTTAAATGACTCTGCATCATTATAATTTTAATAATAATTTTTTATTTTTGAGTTTGTAAATGAAATAGTAAAGAAACTCACAAATAATTATGAGATTTTAAATTTAAATCTGATATATAATATTCAACTCAACAATATCAATATTTATTTGTTAAACTATACGTTACAGATAATTTTAATAGTAATTTATTAAATCATATAGATTTATTATATTTTTTTTATAAAAAAAATATTGCATCGTGGAGTCTCCTTTAAGAATAAAGAGAATGCTAATGTAGGACTTCATCTAAATAAACACCATAATCTCTAACCACTAATAGGGTGATTATTAGCAGTGTACTGGATAGGGAAAAAACTCTTACTAGAGAGATACTAACGTTTCTTCTCATTCATTTCCAAAAGACAAAATCCAAAGTCAATGGGCCGTTTAAAGTTTTCAACTACGAAAATGACGGGTAATAACGGACGAAAACATGTCCTGTGTAATACGCAAAAAAGATTCACGGCAATTCCAAGGGACAAGTTACATGAGAAATGAACACCGCACAAGTGACTAAAGTATCTGGCCAATCTTAAATGACAAGATAAACAAAACTTCACACATGAAACAAGCTAACCATTGATTTCAATTATAAGAAAAAAGTTGATTTTTTTAAGATTTTGTTTATATAACAAAACTGTGACTTTTAAAATATATTTATTATTTAAACGATTCTTTTTTATCCTCATTTGATATTTATCTTATATATATTAATAAATATATTAAATGTTTCATAAAAATATTTAAAAAATGATAATAATAATAATAATAATAAATAAATAAATAAATAAATAAACTTTTTTCTTCTTCTGTCACACAATGAATAATTCATTTGATTATTTTATATAGATTAAAATTATATATAAATTAATAAATAAAAATAATATATTTATTAAATTATTTTTATAGACTATTGATATAGTTACAATTACTATTAATGTATAATAGAATATCGTAAATTAGAAGCAATATAAATATTAAGTTAAATATATAATTAAAAAATATAATTACTTTTATACTAAATATTAAAATAATTATTCATTTTAAGATAATTTAGCGCTGTTTTACAGCTGACATATTTTTTTTCCGCAAGTTTAATTTTATCTAAAAACTTATTTTATTGGACAATTTGTCTCTTACTCGCAAAGTGAAATAAAAAGAAAGACCAGTTCACTCTAAGGGTTGTCAATTGTAGGTTAAAAAAATTATTTTAATTTTATGTTTTTAAAAATAATTTTTATGATAGCTTATTCAAAAATAATATATACTATTTGAATTCATTTATTACATATTAAAAAAATGACGTTTAATAATTTATATTTTCATTTTAATTTTTTTTACATAATAAAAATCATATTTAAAAAAAAATATCTATCAAAAATAATTTTTATGAGAAACTATTTTAAAATAACTTCTTATTTTAAATGTTTTTCAAAATTTTATTTGTAAAATTAGCAAAAAAAGATAAATTACTTATAATTATTTTTTTATGATAAACTACTTAAATTAATATTTTTATTTTTAAAAATCTCTTTTAAAAAATTATAATATTTAACAAATAAATAAATAGTTAAAATAAAAAGACAAAATACTTCAAAAATCATTATAAAAAACTACAACAAACATACTTTAAATTTAAAAGGAGATATTGGTCATTTTATATGTTCCTCTTTTTTCTACTCTCCTTAAATACATGCTAGATGTGTGTCACTATGAACATCAGAAGATTAAGATGGGGCTTATGGGTAGTCATTGTTGACTAAACGAAACTACCTAGTAACTTCGTCCCTTAAATGTTAATGATTTTTTCACATGATTAGCAGTATATAACGACTTTCAGAAAAGAAAATAAAAAGCAAACAACCTCACGAAAAGACATTTGGAAATATCAAACCGAAATAAAACTTGGAACGTGACCAGCAATATAAATGCATCGTTGTCGTCGGTGTAACTTCTCAGCAACTTAGAATGTTGACGGCCTAAGCAATCCTAAAAGAAAAAGAAAATATATACACCCTCATTTTAGTGCTCTAAAATGTCATGTATTGTCAAATTAATCTTTAAATTAATTAAAATTATTATAAAAAATCATTTTGGAGTGTTTAACTTACTAGCGAAAATAACGTTTGGAGAGTTTATAATGTAATAGTTTTAATTAATTCACGAATGAAAACGAGTGTTTAGTCAAAAGAAAATACAATCCCTTTCAAAGATGACACATTCTTTGTTTTCTAATAATTATTATGAGATAAATCATGCGAATTCTAGTATCCCTCACCACCTCTTAAAAACAAAAAAATTAACATCAACAATATTCGCACGGAGATATCCATAATACGCTGTATATTTTAAAAATTTGATTAAAAAAACCACTCAATTATAAAAATAAACACATTAATTAAAGTTCGATGTATTTTTTAATTTTTTTTTTTCTGCTGGATCCATTTCTGAGCAACTACTCTCATTTTTTGTCTCTTTGATATTTTAGAGTATTTTTGTACTATAGTTTCATCGATATTTTAGAGTGATTTTATACCGTAGTTCATTTGATTTTTAGAGTGAGTTTTATGTTTTAGTCTTGTCAATTTTTTAGTGGTCATAATACCACTATCGTTTTCTAGCGATTTTATGTCGTAGTCTCGTCGATTTTTGTGTAGTCCTAATACCACCATGAGCGCTTTTGGTGTCGTAGTCTTTTAGAGCAGTTTTTTTGCGTCGTAGTCATTTCGATTTATGAGTGGTCATAGACCATATTACGAATGTCTTCAACCGCTATATTGAGAGTGACTTTAACCACTGTACTGATAGTGTAATTATAGAATGGTTATCTACGGTGTAGTAAAACTCTGATACAATTTGTCTAAACTGTTTTATCTTATGGACTTCGTGATTGACGGTCTGCATTGAATTTCGATATAGTTTGACTAAACTGATTTATCATGGAGACTTCATATATATCATGCACAATTTGGGCAACGCCACAAAACGTTTTAAAGAAAGCGACTTAATCCGCAACTCAATCTAGTAATATATCTGATGAAATAAATTTATTTTAAAACAATTTTTTGAAACTCAAAAATAATAATAAATTATAGCCATAACGAACAAGAAAATAAACATTTATGAGAATGTCATAATAGACACGTGATTACCCAATACAAGATTAACAATATATTCATTAGAGAAAAATCACAATAACCCTATTGCGGGAAAAAGGAAAAAGTTATTATAAGTTGTTAGAGAAAGTGCAAGAGACCTATCTAAACATAAATAAGAAGGACAAAGATAATCCAATAACTTAGAACAAAAGAACCGAGAAAAACTATTGACAATTTTTTTTTTTTATTTCTTGTAAAAAGAATTATTATCAACATAAATTCACACACAGATATGAGGTCTCGAATTCAACCATAAAATAAAACATTAAACCTAATAAATGATTATCAACATTTGCTTAATTTAATACATAGATTTAATTTATAATGTCAATTGATTTCATTGGGTGAAAAAAGATTTGATTGCTATTGTAAGAAAATGACTTTTCTTGCTATTGTAAGAAAATGAGTATGAGAAGAAAACCTATTTTAATTCATCTATTTCTTTCAATATGCCCTTTGAATTGCGGTGAACTCAGAAAAACAGGAGAAAGGAACATAGTAGAAAAACAAACTTTCGAATTTAGACTAGATTGCTAATGAATCACCACCACCATAAACATAATCTTCAATATGATTACTACTTGCTATTGCTTGGATTAGGGCACACTATTTTGAGATCGTTTAAAATTACTACGTTGATCATTTTATAGAAAACAACCATACATCACATAAATGTATATTCTAAATTTTCAATTACTCTTTAGTGTGTGTGTGAATATTTCGATTCAATACAATTTTCCGTTTATAATTCATAAAATTAGCCTCTCAATCTAATATCCAAGTTTCTTCATAAAGAAGAGAACTACGAGCAACAATTAGAGAGACAAATTAAAACAATTATTCGGCTCCAGGAAATCTCAAGAAGTTACTAACTTTAAGAAGGAATCAAATCACAAACCTAATGCTCCATATAATATAAAAAATTTGAGAAATTAACATTTGAAACGGCTCTATTTGAAATATTAAGTAAAAAAAATGCTAATAAGTGTCCACATGTTAAGAAATCAAGCATATGAAAAGGGTTTTAAAACTTCTATATTTAATTTCTTAAAATTTGATCTTTTTAAGACAAATTTTTTATTTTTTTATCCAATAATATTAACATGTGTCTTAGGACATTTTAACAAAACCCATAAAAAAACAGAATTTTAGCATAGTCACTTTTGAAATATACTTCCAGAAAAAACACAACTTTTATGCTATTAAAAGTATATTTCTGGACAAAAATATACTTTCAGACACTTGCATGGTTTTTTTAGAAACGTGGGATAGAAAAAAAAAACTCACAAAAACAAACTATTTTAAGGAAAATGATCAACAACATAGTCTTCAATCATAACCAGATGTTGATTTGGAGTGTGTGTGTGTGTAATTGATCCAAAGTATAAAATTTTGCTCTGGCCTGCAACTCTTTAATTAATGGGCCAAGACCTGCAAACTAGATCTGGCCCATGAAGTATTGGGTAACAGAAACTAGATCTGTACCCCCACTTGTACTTCCCGCCCCCCATCATTAAGGAAAATATCAGATTGTCCCTAATATTATTAGTAAAAACCTCTAACTTTTTTTCCATCTATTTAATTTAAAAGTTTGAATTGTCCGAATCACATTTGCAAACATTCTAACATTTGAAACTTTCGAAATCCAAAAGTAAGATAAACTTTGAAACTTTGAAATTTTTGAAATATTAACCTTCCAAATTTCGAAAGTTTTCATGAACATGAAACTTTCGAAGTTCATTTTTTTTCCAAAGTTATATATTTATAGTAATAAATTAGGGACAATCTAATTAATAGTAATATATTTATAGTAATAAATTAGGGACAATCTAAATAATAGTAATATATTTATAGTAATAAATTAATAGTATTAAATTTGATATCTAATTTCGAAAGTTTCAAATTCATCAAAATTTTCAAAAGTTTCAGATGATATGGACAATAGCATTTCGAAACTTTCATATATTCTAAAAATGAATTGAAAATTTCGAAAGTTTGAACTTTTTTGAAACTTTTGAAACTGACTTACTTCAAATGTTTGAAATTTTCGAAAGATATGTGTTTCGAAAGTTTCACATTCATCCAAACTTTCGAAATTTTCTGGAAATTTTCATTTTGGAACTTTCCGATTCAACGAAAGTTCTGAATCATATGTGTTTCGGAAGTTTCAAATTCTTCCAAACTTTCGAAACTTTCTGGAAATGTCAACTTCAGAACTTTCATATTCATCAAAAGTTTTGAAATTGATAATTATTTCTGTAAAATTATATTTCGAAAGGTTCTAATTTAACAAAAGTTCCGAATAGATCATAAAACTCACTTTTAATTATTTCGAAAGTTTGAAACTTTCGAATATTAAGAATTTTGTTGTTGTAAGTTTCTAAAATGGGGGTGAGAAAAGAGAGTGATAAAATAAAAAAAGATAAAATAGTCATTAAAAAAAAATGAAGGATAGAAGGTAAAAAATGGAGGGGTGCATGGTACAATTCTCTCATCTCGTAAAGGGAAGCTAAACTATTTAAGTTCTCAAGTAAAATTACCGCAAACATCCGCTAAACTATTTAAGTTCTCAAGTAAAATTACCGCAAGCATGGCATGACGAAAAGCAAAACCAATGGGTTTAAACAAATATTGGAACTTGGAAATGCTACCACAAAGTATTAGAAAGCAAAATCATCCAGGAAAACAACTCAAACATCAAAAACCAGAATTGTGGGCCTATGCAGGTTTGGGTTAGGTTCTTGGTTTAATGAGTGCAACAACTTTGGATTTAATCCCCAAACTTTAATCGGTATCTCTGTAAATTTTAAATAAACATCTACTATTTTCACCCTCTCTCATTGCAAAATTTAGGACTACTTTTTACTGTCACAAATACAAAATTTCATGGTTGTAACTTTTTTTTTACAAAAATATGATTTATAAATTTACACAAATTATTCTATATCTAAAAAAATAAAGAAATTTTTTTACATACTGTAAAAAAACGTTTTATATATAAAATATTTCATTTTAGAAATTTATGATATGCCTGTAAAATTGAGAAAATTTTTATTTTTGAAAATTTTAATTTGTAAGAAAATATAAAATGTGTGGTAAAACAAAAGTGAATTTTTTTATTTTTGTAAAATGTGATTTATTATCTACAAAAGACATTTATGGAATTCAATTTTGAGGACAGATTATATTGGTTTTGCACTAATTTTCCTACTTGGGCGGTGAGTGGATGGAATTTTGCGATGGGCGATGGTGGAAGAACAAAGTGGACCAATTGTGAAGTGATGAATTTCAAGGATGGAGAAACAGAAACATATCCCAATAGAAAGGGAGACTACCTCCATGAAGAAGGAGAAAGATCTCCAGA
>NC_021162.2:68783004-68785673 GCF_000331145.2 Cicer arietinum
TACACGAGTCCAACGTCCAATATAGAAGAAAAGAAGAGGCTGTGGAGCATTTCACTCTAAAACCCTAACATTTGGAGAGGAGATGCCAATTAGCTTTATTGAATGAAATATAAACAAAATTTAACATTTTTTTATATTATAATTTTGAAATTTTTCTCATATTCATATTAATTGATAATTAATGTCTCTATAGATGCACGAGACATGTTAGAATTATGAGTGCTTTTATAGTTTAATTTGAACAATGCATTTATAGTTAATACAATTTTTTTATTGTAAAATTATCATATCCAAAAATCTTATATAAATTTCAAATATTAATGTATTAAATTTTCTAACAAAAAAAATTGTGGATAAATTCGTCAAAAAATAACATAACGCAGATGAAAGTATTTTAGTATAACAATTTTTTTAAATGAATATTATAGTAATTTTTAAATTTTCTATATATATATACATATTAAATATACTTAATATTTATTTAAATATTAAAAATTATAATTTTATCTCTATAGAAAATATTTTTTATTTTATTATTATTAAATAATTATTATTTTATTATATTAATTATAATAGATATAAGTTTTAAATTTATAATTTTATATATGAGTGCGGATGTGGGCAGAGAAATTCGTGGGTGGAAAATGAGAGCCTAAATTTTACACTCGCAATAAACGGGTGCAAGTTTTCTCGATTACTCGGGTGCAGGAGGCAAAGTCAACCTCCGACCCGTCTCGTTGTCATGCCTAACGTTGACAACTTAATCGTTGATCGAATCAATAATTTAAATCAAATGAACATCACATCACGACGAAAAATCAAACAACGTTAATTTCAGACGAAATCACCAAAACACGAAAGAAAAATATAATTCGTTTGAAACTCACTTATTTATCTTAAAACAAATGAAAAAAAAAATCGGCGATTTCTTGTCAAACAAAAAATAACTCATTTTTGTGAATAAATATTAGGATAAACTTATAGAAATTTTGGAGTTATCTTTTAAAAAAAAATTAAAACCCACTAATTATACTATATTATTTATATATTTTAGCAACAAAAATATTATTTTCTATATTTTATTTATATATCTTTTTTAAACTATGTAACATGATCTAATAGATCAATCAATATATTAAGTGAAAAATTGCTCTATAAGTGTCTCTCATTCATACACTAATATACAAATGAATACCGTGACTTTATTTCTTGTATCCAATCTTGTTATATAATCTTCAATTTAAAAAGTACTTACAACTACCATACTTGAATAATACAAATATATTTTAATATGTACCGAAAAAACAAGGTACGGATGTGTGAATTACAAACGTTGGGGTGCAAATAGAGACCGTAGAAAACAATGGATGGAATAAAGAGAAAATAGATTATTGGGCCAGATTGGACGACCCAAATCCAGTTCAACAACGTTCTCGTGCTTCCTCTATCTCCCAAGCATGAATATGAACTTCCTCCGTATTATCATCAGTGTTCAGTGATATAGAGCTGTCGCCTCCGTTTACGGTGAGTTCCCCCCCTTCTCTCTCTATCTCTCCGTGCAAGCACAATTAGGACCAGCGTGGAATTTTTAACACTCGAAATTTGTTACAGCTTCTTCCTATTCTGCTCCTCTTTCACTACTTCATTTAACAGTTATTCGATTCTCTTGCCGGGTAGTTATATCCTCATTTGTCGATTCAAAATGAGGTTTCCAACGAATACTTCGATTTAGGTTTTCCTAGATTCTGCGATGAACCTGAGTTCACCCTAATCATACACCGTAAGCAATGGATACTTAGGGTTTATGGTTTTGTTACATTGCATCTGTGATAACCTATCTTGTTAAGATTTTCTGATTCGGTTTATCACAATGTAATGGTTTTAATCGAAGGAATCTACCTATTTATTAGGACTTATACTTTATACTGTGTGTGTGTGTGTTTCTTTTATTGGTTTGTTTAGTTCACATTTATTTTGATCATAAAACTTGCTGAACATGTTGATCATTCCTTGTGTGTGATGTGCAACAATTAACTATGGCTCTCTATTTTAATAGATTAATGCTGATGCTCTTTGTGACACGCCCTTGGATCATTGCTGCTGATTCTTGATTGTTTTCTACCTTTCTAATTTGCGTCGGAAGCATCTTATTTGCAAGGCAATGAGTCTGGAAAAGAATCCTTGTGTTTTTTTAGATGTATCAGTTGATGGGGATCCCGTGGAAAGAATTGTTATTGAGGTAATTAAGAACTATATATTTTTAGTTCTCTGCTTGGAAGGATATTTGAGGTTTTCTCAGTCTCTCAGGTTGGTTTAACAGTACTTTTTTTTTGAAATGGTGCAGCTTTTTTCTAGTATAGTTCCTAAGACAGCCGAGAATTTTCGGGCCCTTTGTACAGGTATCTTTAAATTTTTTATATAATTGTCTTTCACCTTCATTCTCATTTTATTTAATGTTTTGGTTTGTTGCTTGGAGAGCATTATTTTAACCAGTGTTATCATTGTGGATCGGGGAATATAGCACTTTGTTCAAATTCCTCCATGTAACAGTGTCATAGCGCTGCTATAGTCGCCATTTGATAACATTTTGTACTTAATAATGTATTGTGGAACAATAATGATCTATTCAAATTCTGCTAAGCTATAGCATAATAACAGCTATTCAAAAA